>NW_027616883.1:0-174294 GCF_964187855.1 Myxine glutinosa | reverse complement strand
TAACACAAGTGGGAAAAGTGGTTTTTCAACACTAACACAAGTGCGAAAAGTGGTTTTTCCACACTAATACAAGTGCAAAAGTGGTTTCCTGCACCAACACAAGTGCGAAAAGTGGTTTTTCAACACTAACACAAGTGCGAAAAGTGGTTTTTCAACACTAACACAAGTGCGAAAAGTGGTTTCCTTCACTAACACAAGTGGGAAAAGTGGTTTTTCAACACTAACACAAGTGCGAAAAGTGGTTTTTCCACACTAATGCAAGTGCAAAAGTGGTTTCCTGCACCAACACAAGTGCGAAAAGTGGTTTTTCAACACTAACACAAGTGCGAAAAGTGGTTTTTCAACACTATCACAAGTGCAAAAAGTTGTTCTTTTCCACACTAATAACAGTGCAAAAGTGGTTTCCTGCACCAACACAAGTGCGAAAAGTGTTTTTCCACACTAATACAAGTGCAAAAGTGGTTTCCTGCACCAACACAAGTGCGAAAAGTGGTTTTTTCAACACTAACACAAGTGTGAAAAGTGGTTTTTCAACACTAACACAAGTGCAAAAAGTGGTTTTTCAACACTATCACAAGTGCAAAAAGTGTTTTTTCCACACTAATACAAGTGCAAAAGTGGTTTCTTGCACCAACACAAGTGCTAAAAGTGGTTTTTCAACACTAACACAAGTGTGCGAAATGTGGTTTTTCAACACTATCACAAGTGCAAAAAGTGTTTTTTCCACACTAATACAAGTGCAAAAGTGGTTTCCTGCACCAACACAAGTGCGAAAAGTGGTTTTTCAACACTAACACAAGTGCGAAAAGTGGTTTTTCAACACTAACACAAGTGCAAAAAGTGGTTTTTCCACACTAATACAAGTGCAAAAGTGGTTTCCTGCACCAACACAAGTGCGAAAAGTGGTTTTTCAACACTAACACAAGTGCGAAAAGTGTTTTTTCAACACTATCACAAGTGCAAAAAGTGTTTTTTCACACTAATACAAGTGCAAAAGTGCAGTTTCCTGCACCAACACAATTGCGAAAAGTGGTCTTTTCAACACTAACACAAGTGCGAGAAAGTGGTTTTTTCAACACTAACACAAGTGCGAAAAGTGGTTTCCTGCACCAACACAAGTGCGAAAAGTGGTTTTTCAACACTAACACAAGTGCGAAAAGTGGTTTTTTCAACACTAACACAAGTGCGAAAAGTGGTTTTTCAACACTAACACAAGTGCAAAAGTGGTTTCCTGCACCAACACAAGTACGAAAAGTGGTTTTTCAACACTAACACAAGTGCGAAAAGTGGTTTTTCAACACTAACACAAGTGCGAAAGTGGTTTTTCAACACTAACACAAGTGCAAAAGTGTTTCCTGCACCAACACAAGTACGAAAAGTGGTTTTTCAACACTAACACAAGTGCGAAAAGTGGTTTTTCAACACTAACACAAGTGCGAAAGTGGTTTCCTGCACCAACATAAGTGCGAAAAGTGGTTTTTCAACACTAACACAAGTGCGAAAAGTGGTTTTTCAACACTATCACAAGTTGCAAAAAGTGTTTTTTCCACACTAATACAAGTGCAAAAGTGGTTTCCTGCACCAACACAAGTGCGAAAAGTGTTTTTCCACACTAATACAAGTGCAAAAGTGGTTTCCTGCACCAACACAAGTGCGAAAAGTGGTTTTTCAACACTAACACAAGTGTGAAAAGTGGTTTTTTCAACACTAACACAAGTGCAAAAAGTGGTTTTTCAACACTATCACAAGTGCAAAAAGTGTTTTTTCCACACTAATACAAGTGCAAAAGTGGTTTCTTGCACCAACACAAGTGCTAAAAGTGGTTTTTTCAACACTAACACAAAGTGCGAAATGTGGTTTTTCAACACTATCACAAGTGCAAAAAGTGTTTTTTCCACACTAATACAAGTGCAAAAGTGGTTTCCTGCACCAACACAAGTGCGAAAAGTGGTTTTTCAACACTAACACAAGTGCGAAAAGTGGTTTTTTCAACACTAACACAAGTGCAAAAAGTGGTTTTTCCACACTAATACAAGTGCAAAAGTGGTTTCCTGCACCAAAACACAAGTGCGAAAAGTGGTTTTTCAACACTAACACAAGTGCGAAAAGTGGTTTTTCAACACTATCACAAGTGCAAAAAGTGTTTTTTCCACACTAATACAAGTGCAAAAGTGGTTTCCTGCACCAACACAATTGCGAAAAGTGGTCTTTCAACACTAACACAAGTGCGAAAAGTCGTTTTTCAACACTAACACAAGTGCGAAAAGTGGTTTCCTGCACCAACACAAGTGCGAAAAGTGGTTTTTCAACACTAACACAAGTGCGAAAAGTGGTTTTTCCACACCAATACAAGTGCAAAAGTGGTTTCCTGCACCAACACAAGTGCGAAAAGTGGTTTTTCAACACTAACAGAAGTGCGAAAAGTGGTTTTTCAACACTATCACAAGTGCGAAAAGTGGTTTTTCCACACTAATACAAGTGCAAAAGTGGTTTCCTGCACCAACACAAGTGTGAAAAGTGGTTTTTCAACACTAACACAAGTGTGAAAAGTGGTTTTTCAACACTAACACAAGTGCGAAAAGTGGTTTTTCAACACTAACACAAGTGCGAAAAGTGGTTTTTCCAAACTAATACAAGTGCAAAAGTGGTTTCCTGCACCAACACAAGTGAGAAAAGTGGTTTTTCAACACTAACACAAGTGCAAAAAGTGGTTTTTCCACACTAATACAAGTGCAAAAGTGGTTTCCTGCACCAACACAAGTGCTAAAAGTGGTTTTTCAAAACTAACACAAGTGCGAAAAGTGGTTTTTCAACACTATCACAAGTGCAAAAAGTGGTTTTTCAACACTAACAAAAGTGCGAAAAGTTGTTTTTCCACACTAATACAAGTGCAAAAGTGATTTCCTGCACCAACACAAGGGCAAAAAGTGGTTTTTCAACACTAACACAAGTGCAAAAAGTGGTTTTACAACACTATCACAAGTGCAAAAAGTGGTTTTTCCACACTAATACAAGTGCAAAAGTGGTTTCCTGCACCAACACAAGTGCAAAAAGTGGTTTTTCAACACTAACACAAGTGCGAAAAGTGGTTTTCCCACTCTAATACAAGTGCAAAAGTGGTTTCCTGCACCAACACAAGTGCGAAAAGTGGTTTTTCAACACTAACAGAAGTGCGAAAAGTGGTTTTTCAACACTATCACAAGTGCGAAAAGTGGTTTTTCCACACTAATACAAGTGCAAAAGTGGTTTCCTGCACCAACACAAGTGCGAAAAGTGGTTTTTCAACACTAACACAAGTGTGAAAAGTGGTTTTTCAACTCTAACACAAGTGCGAAAAGTGGTTTTTCAACAATAACACAAGTGCGAAAAGTGGTTTTTCCACACTAATACAAGTGCAAAAATGGTTTCCTGCACCAACACAAGCGCGAAAAGTGGTTTTTCAACACTAACACAAGTGCAAAAAGTGGTTTCCTACACCAACACAAGTGGGAAAAGTGGATTTTCAACACTAACACAAGTGCGAAAAGTGGTTTCCTTCACTAACACAAGTGGGAAAAGTGGTTTTTCAACACTAACACAAGTGCGAAAAGTGGTTTTTCCACACTAATACAAGTGCAAAAGTGGTTTCCTGCACCAACACAAGTGCGAAAAGTGGTTTTTCAACAATAACACAAGTGCGAAAAGTGGTTTTTCCACACTAATACATGTGCAAAAGTGGTTTCCTGCACCAACACAAGTGCAAAAAGTGGTTTTTCAACACTAACACAAGTGCGAAAAGTGGTTTCCTTCACTAACACAAGTGGGAAAAGTGGTTTTTCAACACTAACACAAGTGCGAAAAGTGGTTTTTCCACACTAATACAAGTGCAAAAGTGGTTTCCTGCACCAACACAAGTGCGAAAAGTGGTTTTTCAACACTAACACAAGTGCGAAAAGTGGTTTTTCAACACTAACACAAGTGCGAAAAGTGGTTTCCTTCACTAACACAAGTGGGAAAAGTGGTTTTTCAACACTAACACAAGTGCGAAAAGTGGTTTTTCCACACTAATACAAGTGCAAAAGTGGTTTCCTGCACCAACACAAGTGCGAAAAGTGGTTTTTCAACACTAACACAAGTGCGAAAAGTGGTTTTTCAACACTATCACAAGTGCAAAAAGTGTTTTTTCCACACTAATACAAGTGCAAAAGTGGTTTCCTGCACCAACACAAGTGCGAAAAGTGTTTTTCCACACTAATACAAGTGCAAAAGTGGTTTCCTGCACCAACACAAGTGCGAAAAGTGGTTTTTCAACACTAACACAAGTGTGAAAAGTGGTTTTTCAACACTAACACAAGTGCAAAAAGTGGTTTTTCAACACTATCACAAGTGCAAAAAGTGTTTTTTCCACACTAATACAAGTGCAAAAGTGGTTTCTTGCACCAACACAAGTGCTAAAAGTGGTTTTTCAACACTAACACAAGTGCGAAATGTGGTTTTTCAACACTATCACAAGTGCAAAAAGTGTTTTTTCCACACTAATACAAGTGCAAAAGTGGTTTCCTGCACCAACACAAGTGCGAAAAGTGGTTTTTCAACACTAACACAAGTGCGAAAAGTGGTTTTTCAACACTAACACAAGTGCAAAAAGTGGTTTTTTCCACACTAATACAAGTGCAAAAGTGGTTTCCTGCACCAACACAAGTGCGAAAAGTGGTTTTTCAACACTAACACAAGTGCGAAAAGTGGTTTTTCAACACTATCACAAGTGCAAAAAGTGTTTTTTCCACACTAATACAAGTGCAAAAGTGGTTTCCTGCACCAACACAATTGCGAAAAGTGGTCTTTCAACACTAACACAAGTGCGAAAAGTGGTTTTTCAACACTAACACAAGTGCGAAAAGTGGTTTCCTGCACCAACACAAGTGCGAAAAGTGGTTTTTCAACACTAACACAAGTGCGAAAAGTGGTTTTTCCACACTAATACAAGTGCAAAAGTGGTTTCCTGCACCAACACAAGTGCGAAAAGTGGTTTTTCAACACTAACAGAAGTGCGAAAAGTGGTTTTTCAACACTATCACAAGTGCGAAAAGTGGTTTTTCCACACTAATACAAGTGCAAAAGTGGTTTCCTGCACCAACACAAGTGTGAAAAGTGGTTTTTCAACACTAACACAAGTGTGAAAAGTGGTTTTTCAACACTAACACAAGTGCGAAAAGTGGTTTTTCAACACTAACACAAGTGCGAAAAGTGGTTTTTCCACACTAATACAAGTGCAAAAGTGGTTTCCTGCACCAACACAAGTGAGAAAAGTGGTTTTTCAACACTAACACAAGTGAGAAAAGTGGTTTTTCCACACTAATACAAGTGCAAAAGTGGTTTCCTGCACCAACACAAGTGCTAAAAGTGGTTTTTCAACACTAACACAAGTGCGAAAAGTGGTTTTTCAACACTATCACAAGTGCAAAAAGTGGTTTTTCAACACTAACAAAAGTGCGAAAAGTTGTTTTTCCACACTAATACAAGTGCAAAAGTGATTTCCTGCACCAACACAAGGGCGAAAAGTGGTTTTTCAACACTAACACAAGTGCAAAAAGTGGTTTTACAACACTATCACAAGTGCAAAAAGTGGTTTTTCCACACTAATACAAGTGCAAAAGTGGTTTCCTGCACCAACACAAGTGCAAAAAGTGGTTTTTCAACACTAACACAAGTGCGAAAAGTGGTTTTCCCACACTAATACAAGTGCAAAAGTGGTTTCCTGCACCAACACAAGTGCGAAAAGTGGTTTTTCAACACTAACAGAAGTGCGAAAAGTGGTTTTTCAACACTATCACAAGTGCGAAAAGTGGTTTTTCCACACTAATACAAGTGCAAAAGTGGTTTCCTGCACCAACACAAGTGCGAAAAGTGGTTTTTCAACACTAACACAAGTGTGAAAAGTGGTTTTTCAACACTAACACAAGTGCGAAAAGTGGTTTTTCAACAATAACACAAGTGCGAAAAGTGGTTTTTCCACACTAATACAAGTGCAAAAATGGTTTCCTGCACCAACACAAGCGCGAAAAGTGGTTTTTCAACACTAACACAAGTGCAAAAAGTGGTTTCCTACACCAACACAAGTGGGAAAAGTGGATTTTCAACACTAACACAAGTGCGAAAAGTGGTTTTTCAACACTAACACAAGTGCGAAAAGTGGTTTCCTTCACTAACACAAGTGGGAAAAGTGGTTTTTCAACAATAACACAAGTGCGAAAAGTGGTTTTTCCACACTAATACATGTGCAAAAGTGGTTTCCTGCACCAACACAAGTGAGAAAAGTGGTTTTTCAACACGAACACAAGTGCAAAAAGTGGTTTTTCCACACTAATACAAGTGCAAAAGTGGTTTCCTGCACCAACACAAGTGCTAAAAGTGGTTTTTCAACACTAACACAAGTGCGAAAAGTGGTTTTTCAACACTATCACAAGTGCAAAAAGTGGTTTTTCAACACTAACAAAAGTGCGAAAAGTTGTTTTTCCACACTAATACAAGTGCAAAAGTGATTTCCTGCACCAACACAAGGGCGAAAAGTGGTTTTTCAACACTAACACAAGTGCAAAAAGTGGTTTTACAACACTATCACAAGTGCAAAAAGTGGTTTTTCCACACTAATACAAGTGCAAAAGTGGTTTCCTGCACCAACACAAGTGCAAAAAGTGGTTTTTCAACACTAACACAAGTGCGAAAAGTGGTTTTCCCACACTAATACAAGTGCAAAAGTGGTTTCCTGCACCAACACAAGTGCGAAAAGTGGTTTTTCAACACTAACAGAAGTGCGAAAAGTGGTTTTTCAACACTATCACAAGTGCGAAAAGTGGTTTTTCCACACTAATACAAGTGCAAAAGTGGTTTCCTGCACCAACACAAGTGCGAAAAGTGGTTTTTCAACACTAACACAAGTGTGAAAAGTGGTTTTTCAACACTAACACAAGTGCAAAAAGTGGTTTTTCAACAATAACACAAGTGCGAAAAGTGGTTTTTCCACACTAATACAAGTGCAAAAGTGGTTTCCTGCACCAACACAAGTGAGAAAAGTGGTTTTTCAACACTAACACAAGTGCGAAAAGTGGTTTTTCCACACTAATACAAGTGCAAAAATGGTTTCCTGCACCAACACAAGCGCGAAAAGTGGTTTTTCAACACTAACACAAGTGCGAAAAGTGGTTTCCTACACCAACACAAGTGGGAAAAGTGGATTTTCAACACTAACACAAGTTCGAAAAGTGGTTTTTCAACACTAACACAAGTGCGAAAAGTGGTTTCCTTCACTAACACAAGTGGGAAAAGTGGTTTTTCAACACTAACACAAGTGCGAAAAGTGGTTTTTCCACACTAATACAAGTGCAAAAGTGGTTTCCTGCACCAACACAAGTGCGAAAAGTGGTTTTTCAACACTAACACAAGTGCGAAAAGTGGTTTTTCCACACTAATACATGTGCAAAAGTGGTTTCCTGCACCAACACAAGTGCAAAAAGTGGTTTTTCAACACTAACACAAGTGCGAAAAGGGGTTTTTCAACACTATCATAAGTGCAAAAAGTGTTTTTCCACACTAATACAAGTGCAAAAGTGGTTTCCTGCACCAACACAAGTACGAAAAGTGGTTTTTCAACACTAACACAAGTGCGAAAAGTGGGTTTTCAACACTAACACAAGTGCGAAAGTGGTTTCCTGCACCAACACAAGTGCGAAAAGTGGTTTTTCAACACTAACACAAGTGCGAAAAGTGGTTTTTAAACACTATCACAAGTGCGAAAAGTGGTTTTTCAACAATAACACAAGTGCGAAAAGTGGTTTTTCCACACTAATACAAGTGCAAAAATGGTTTCCTGCACCAACACAAGCGCGAAAAGTGGTTTTTCAACACTAACACAAGTGCAAAAAGTGGTTTCCTACACCAACACAAGTGGGAAAAGTGGATTTTCAACACTAACACAAGTGCGAAAAGTGGTTTTTCAACACTAACACAAGTGCGAAAAGTGGTTTCCTTCACTAACACAAGTGGGAAAAGTGGTTTTTCAACACTAACACAAGTGCGAAAAGTGGTTTTGCCACACTAATACAAGTGCAAAAGTGGTTTCCTGCACCAACACAAGTGCGAAAAGTGGTTTTTCAACAATAACACAAGTGCGAAAAGTGGTTTTTCCACACTAATACATGTGCAAAAGTGGTTTCCTGCACCAACACAAGTGCAAAAAGTGGTTTTTCAACACTAACACAAGTGCGAAAAGTGGTTTCCTTCACTAACACAAGTGGGAAAAGTGGTTTTTCAACACTAACACAAGTGCGAAAAGTGGTTTTTCAACACTAACACAAGTGCGAAAAGTGGTTTCCTTCACTAACACAAGTGGGAAAAGTGGTTTTTCAACACTAACACAAGTGCGAAAAGTGGTTTTTCCACACTAATACAAGTGCAAAAGTGGTTTCCTGCACCAACACAAGTGCGAAAAGTGGTTTTTCAACACTAACACAAGTGCGAAAAGTGGTTTTTCAACACTAACACAAGTGCGAAAAGTGGTTTCCTTCACTAACACAAGTGGGAAAAGTGGTTTTTCAACACTAACACAAGTGCGAAAAGTGGTTTTTCCACACTAATACAAGTGCAAAAGTGGTTTCCTGCACCAACACAAGTGCGAAAAGTGGTTTTTCAACACTAACACAAGTGCGAAAAGTGGTTTTTCAACACTATCACAAGTGCAAAAAGTGTTTTTTCCACACTAATACAAGTGCAAAAGTGGTTTCCTGCACCAACACAAGTGCGAAAAGTGTTTTTCCACACTAATACAAGTGCAAAAGTGGTTTCCTGCACCAACACAAGTGCGAAAAGTGGTTTTTCAACACTAACACAAGTGTGAAAAGTGGTTTTTCAACACTAACACAAGTGCAAAAAGTGGTTTTTCAACACTATCACAAGTGCAAAAAGTGTTTTTTCCACACTAATACAAGTGCAAAAGTGGTTTCTTGCACCAACACAAGTGCTAAAAGTGGTTTTTCAACACTAACACAAGTGCGAAATGTGGTTTTTCAACACTATCACAAGTGCAAAAAGTGTTTTTTCCACACTAATACAAGTGCAAAAGTGGTTTCCTGCACCAACACAAGTGCGAAAAGTGGTTTTTCAACACTAACACAAGTGCGAAAAGTGGTTTTTCAACACTAACACAAGTGCAAAAAGTGGTTTTTCCACACTAATACAAGTGCAAAAGTGGTTTCCTGCACCAACACAAGTGCGAAAAGTGGTTTTTCAACACTAACACAAGTGCGAAAAGTGGTTTTTCAACACTATCACAAGTGCAAAAAGTGTTTTTTCCACACTAATACAAGTGCAAAAGTGGTTTCCTGCACCAACACAATTGCGAAAAGTGGTCTTTCAACACTAACACAAGTGCGAAAAGTGGTTTTTCAACACTAACACAAGTGCGAAAAGTGGTTTCCTGCACCAACACAAGTGCGAAAAGTGGTTTTTCAACACTAACACAAGTGCGAAAAGTGGTTTTTCCACACTAATACAAGTGCAAAAGTGGTTTCCTGCACCAACACAAGTACGAAAAGTGGTTTTTCAACACTAACACAAGTGCGAAAAGTGGTTTTTCAACACTAACACAAGTGCGAAAGTGGTTTCCTGCACCAACATAAGTGCGAAAAGTGGTTTTTCAACACTAACACAAGTGCGAAAAGTGGTTTTTCAACACTATCACAAGTGCAAAAAGTGTTTTTTCCACACTAATACAAGTGCAAAAGTGGTTTCCTGCACCAACACAAGTGCGAAAAGTGTTTTTCCACACTAATACAAGTGCAAAAGTGGTTTCCTGCACCAACACAAGTGCGAAAAGTGGTTTTTCAACACTAACACAAGTGTGAAAAGTGGTTTTTCAACACTAACACAAGTGCAAAAAGTGGTTTTTCAACACTATCACAAGTGCAAAAAGTGTTTTTTCCACACTAATACAAGTGCAAAAGTGGTTTCTTGCACCAACACAAGTGCTAAAAGTGGTTTTTCAACACTAACACAAGTGCGAAATGTGGTTTTTCAACACTATCACAAGTGCAAAAAGTGTTTTTTCCACACTAATACAAGTGCAAAAGTGGTTTCCTGCACCAACACAAGTGCGAAAAGTGGTTTTTCAACACTAACACAAGTGCGAAAAGTGGTTTTTCAACACTAACACAAGTGCAAAAAGTGGTTTTTCCACACTAATACAAGTGCAAAAGTGGTTTCCTGCACCAAAACACAAGTGCGAAAAGTGGTTTTTCAACACTAACACAAGTGCGAAAAGTGGTTTTTCAACACTATCACAAGTGCAAAAAGTGTTTTTTCCACACTAATACAAGTGCAAAAGTGGTTTCCTGCACCAACACAATTGCGAAAAGTGGTCTTTCAACACTAACACAAGTGCGAAAAGTCGTTTTTCAACACTAACACAAGTGCGAAAAGTGGTTTCCTGCACCAACACAAGTGCGAAAAGTGGTTTTTCAACACTAACACAAGTGCGAAAAGTGGTTTTTCCACACCAATACAAGTGCAAAAGTGGTTTCCTGCACCAACACAAGTGCGAAAAGTGGTTTTTCAACACTAACAGAAGTGCGAAAAGTGGTTTTTCAACACTATCACAAGTGCGAAAAGTGGTTTTTCCACACTAATACAAGTGCAAAAGTGGTTTCCTGCACCAACACAAGTGTGAAAAGTGGTTTTTCAACACTAACACAAGTGTGAAAAGTGGTTTTTCAACACTAACACAAGTGCGAAAAGTGGTTTTTCAACACTAACACAAGTGCGAAAAGTGGTTTTTCCAAACTAATACAAGTGCAAAAGTGGTTTCCTGCACCAACACAAGTGAGAAAAGTGGTTTTTCAACACTAACACAAGTGCAAAAAGTGGTTTTTCCACACTAATACAAGTGCAAAAGTGGTTTCCTGCACCAACACAAGTGCTAAAAGTGGTTTTTCAAAACTAACACAAGTGCGAAAAGTGGTTTTTCAACACTATCACAAGTGCAAAAAGTGGTTTTTCAACACTAACAAAAGTGCGAAAAGTTGTTTTTCCACACTAATACAAGTGCAAAAGTGATTTCCTGCACCAACACAAGGGCAAAAAGTGGTTTTTCAACACTAACACAAGTGCAAAAAGTGGTTTTACAACACTATCACAAGTGCAAAAAGTGGTTTTTCCACACTAATACAAGTGCAAAAGTGGTTTCCTGCACCAACACAAGTGCAAAAAGTGGTTTTTCAACACTAACACAAGTGCGAAAAGTGGTTTTCCCACTCTAATACAAGTGCAAAAGTGGTTTCCTGCACCAACACAAGTGCCAAAAGTGGTTTTTCAACACTAACAGAAGTGCGAAAAGTGGTTTTTCAACACTATCACAAGTGCGAAAAGTGGTTTTTCCACACTAATACAAGTGCAAAAGTGGTTTCCTGCACCAACACAAGTGCGAAAAGTGGTTTTTCAACACTAACACAAGTGTGAAAAGTGGTTTTTCAACACTAACACAAGTGCGAAAAGTGGTTTTTCAACAATAACACAAGTGCGAAAAGTGGTTTTTCCACACTAATACAAGTGCAAAAATGGTTTCCTGCACCAACACAAGCGCGAAAAGTGGTTTTTCAACACTAACACAAGTGCAAAAAGTGGTTTCCTACACCAACACAAGTGGGAAAAGTGGATTTTCAACACTAACACAAGTGCGAAAAGTGGTTTCCTTCACTAACACAAGTGGGAAAAGTGGTTTTTCAACACTAACACAAGTGCGAAAAGTGGTTTTTCCACACTAATACAAGTGCAAAAGTGGTTTCCTGCACCAACACAAGTGCGAAAAGTGGTTTTTCAACAATAACACAAGTGCGAAAAGTGGTTTTTCCACACTAATACATGTGCAAAAGTGGTTTCCTGCACCAACACAAGTGCAAAAAGTGGTTTTTCAACACTAACACAAGTGCGAAAAGTGGTTTCCTTCACTAACACAAGTGGGAAAAGTGGTTTTTCAACACTAACACAAGTGCGAAAAGTGGTTTTTCCACACTAATACAAGTGCAAAAGTGGTTTCCTGCACCAACACAAGTGCGAAAAGTGGTTTTTCAACACTAACACAAGTGCGAAAAGTGGTTTTTCAACACTAACACAAGTGCGAAAAGTGGTTTCCTTCACTAACACAAGTGGGAAAAGTGGTTTTTCAACACTAACACAAGTGCGAAAAGTGGTTTTTCCACACTAATACAAGTGCAAAAGTGGTTTCCTGCACCAACACAAGTGCGAAAAGTGGTTTTTCAACACTAACACAAGTGCAAAAAGTGGTTTTTCAACACTAACACAAGTGCGAAAAGTGGTTTCCTTCACTAACACAAGTGGGAAAAGTGGTTTTTCAACACTAACACAAGTGCGAAAAGTGGTTTTTCCACACTAATACAAGTGCAAAAGTGGTTTCCTGCACCAACACATGTGCGAAAAGTGGTTTTTCAACACTAACACAAGTGCGAAAAGTGGTTTTTCAACACTAACACAAGTGCGAAAAGTGGTTTCCTTCACTAACACAAGTGGGAAAAGTGGTTTTTCAACACTAACACAAGTGCGAAAAGTGGTTTTTCCACACTAATACAAGTGCAAAAGTGGTTTCCTGCACCAACACAAGTGCGAAAAGTGGTTTTTCAACACTAACACAAGTGCGAAAAGTGGTTTTTCAACACTATCACAAGTGCAAAAAGTGTTTTTTCCACACTAATACAAGTGCAAAAGTGGTTTCCTGCACCAACACAAGTGCGAAAAGTGTTTTTCCACACTAATACAAGTGCAAAAGTGGTTTCCTGCACCAACACAAGTGCGAAAAGTGGTTTTTCAACACTAACACAAGTGTGAAAAGTGGTTTTTCAACACTAACACAAGTGCAAAAAGTGGTTTTTCAACACTATCACAAGTGCAAAAAGTGTTTTTTCCACACTAATACAAGTGCAAAAGTGGTTTCTTGCACCAACACAAGTGCTAAAAGTGGTTTTTCAACACTAACACAAGTGCGAAATGTGGTTTTTCAACACTATCACAAGTGCAAAAAGTGTTTTTTCCACACTAATACAAGTGCAAAAGTGGTTTCCTGCACCAACACAAGTGCGAAAAGTGGTTTTTCAACACTAACACAAGTGCGAAAAGTGGTTTTTCAACACTAACACAAGTGCAAAAAGTGGTTTTTCCACACTAATACAAGTGCAAAAGTGGTTTCCTGCACCAACACAAGTGCGAAAAGTGGTTTTTCAACACTAACACAAGTGCGAAAAGTGGTTTTTCAACACTATCACAAGTGCAAAAAGTGTTTTTTCCACACTAATACAAGTGCAAAAGTGGTTTCCTGCACCAACACAATTGCGAAAAGTGGTCTTTCAACACTAACACAAGTGCGAAAAGTGGTTTTTCAACACTAACACAAGTGCGAAAAGTGGTTTCCTGCACCAACACAAGTGCGAAAAGTGGTTTTTCAACACTAACACAAGTGCGAAAAGTGGTTTTTCCACACTAATACAAGTGCAAAAGTGGTTTCCTGCACCAACACAAGTGCGAAAAGTGGTTTTTCAACACTAACAGAAGTGCGAAAGTGGTTTTTCAACACTATCACAAGTGCGAAAAGTGGTTTTTCCACACTAATACAAGTGCAAAAGTGGTTTCCTGCACCAACATAAGTGCGAAAAGTGGTTTTTCAACACTAACACAAGTGTGAAAAGTGGTTTTTCAACACTAACACAAGTGCGAAAAGTGGTTTTTCAACAATAACACAAGTGCGAAAAGTGGTTTTTCCACACTAATACAAGTGCAAAAATGGTTTCCTGCACCAACACAAGCGCGAAAAGTGGTTTTTCAACACTAACACAAGTGCAAAAAGTGGTTTCCTACACCAACACAAGTGGGAAAAGTGGATTTTCAACACTAACACAAGTGCGAAAAGTGGTTTTTCAACACTAACACAAGTGCGAAAAGTGGTTTCCTTCACTAACACAAGTGGGAAAAGTGGTTTTTCAACACTAACAAAAGTGCGAAAAGTTGTTTTTCCACACTAATACAAGTGCAAAAGTGATTTCCTGCACCAACACAAGGGCAAAAAGTGGTTTTTCAACACTAACACAAGTGCAAAAAGTGGTTTTACAACACTATCAAAAGTGCAAAAAGTGGTTTTTCCACACTAATACAAGTGCAAAAGTGGTTTCCTGCACCAACACAAGTGCAAAAAGTGGTTTTTCAACACTAACACAAGTGCGAAAAGTGGTTTTCCCACACTAATACAAGTGCAAAAGTGGTTTCCTGCACCAACACAAGTGCGAAAAGTGGTTTTTCAACACTAACAGAAGTGCGAAAAGTGGTTTTTCAACACTATCACAAGTGCGAAAAGTGGTTTTTCCACACTAATACAAGTGCAAAAGTGGTTTCCTGCACCAACACAAGTGCGAAAAGTGGTTTTTCAACACTAACACAAGTGTGAAAAGTGGTTTTTCAACACTAACACAAGTGCGAAAAGTGGTTTTTCAACAATAATACAAGTGCGAAAAGTGGTTTTTCCACACTAATACAAGTGCAAAAATGGTTTCCTGCACCAACACAAGCGCGAAAAGTGGTTTTTCAACACTAACACAAGTGCAAAAAGTGGTTTCCTACACCAACACAAGTGGGAAAAGTGGATTTTCAACACTAACACAAGTGCGAAAAGTGGTTTTTCAACACTAACACAAGTGCGAAAAGTGGTTTCCTTCACTAACACAAGTGGGAAAAGTGGTTTTTCAACACTAACACAAGTGCGAAAAGTGGTTTTTCCACACTAATACAAGTGCAAAAGTGGTTTCCTGCACCAACACAAGTGCGAAAAGTGGTTTTTCAACAATAACACAAGTGCGAAAAGTGGTTTTTCCACACTAATACATGTGCAAAAGTGGTTTCCTGCACCAACACAAGTGCAAAAAGTGGTTTTTCAACACTAACACAAGTGTGAAAAGTGGTTTCCTTCACTAACACAAGTGGGAAAAGTGGTTTTTCAACACTAACACAAGTGCGAAAAGTGGTTTTTCCACACTAATACAAGTGCAAAAGTGGTTTCCTGCACCAACACAAGTGCGAAAAGTGGTTTTTCAACACTAACACAAGTGCGAAAAGTGGTTTTTCAACACTAACACAAGTGCGAAAAGTGGTTTCCTTCACTAACACAAGTGGGAAAAGTGGTTTTTCAACACTAACACAAGTGCGAAAAGTGGTTTTTCCACACTAATACAAGTGCAAAAGTGGTTTCCTGCACCAACACAAGTGCGAAAAGTGGTTTTTCAACACTAACACAAGTGCGAAAAGTGGTTTTTCAACACTATCACAAGTGCAAAAAGTGTTTTTTCCACACTAATACAAGTGCAAAAGTGGTTTCCTGCACCAAGACAAGTGCGAAAAGTGTTTTTCCACACTAATACAAGTGCAAAAGTGGTTTCCTGCACCAACACAAGTGCGAAAAGTGGTTTTTCAACACTAACACAAGTGTGAAAAGTGGTTTTTCAACACTAACACAAGTGCAAAAAGTGGTTTTTCAACACTATCACAAGTGCAAAAAGTGTTTTTTCCACACTAATACAAGTGCAAAAGTGGTTTCTTGCACCAACACAAGTGCTAAAAGTGGTTTTTCAACACTAACACAAGTGCGAAATGTGGTTTTTCAACACTATCACAAGTGCAAAAAGTGTTTTTTCCACACTAATACAAGTGCAAAAGTGATTTCCTGCACCAACACAAGGGCGAAAAGTGGTTTTTCAACACTAACACAAGTGCAAAAAGTGGTTTTACAACACTATCACAAGTGCAAAAAGTGGTTTTTCCACACTAATACAAGTGCAAAAGTGGTTTCCTGCACCAACACAAGTGCAAAAAGTGGTTTTTCAACACTAACACAAGTGCGAAAAGTGGTTTTCCCACACTAATACAAGTGCAAAAGTGGTTTCCTGCACCAACACAAGTGCGAAAAGTGGTTTTTCAACACTAACAGAAGTGCGAAAAGTGGTTTTTCAACACTATCACAAGTGCGAAAAGTGGTTTTTCCACACTAATACAAGTGCAAAAGTGGTTTCCTGCACCAACACAAGTGCGAAAAGTGGTTTTTCAACACTAACACAAGTGTGAAAAGTGGTTTTTCAACACTAACACAAGTGCGAAAAGTGGTTTTTCAACAATAACACAAGTGCGAAAAGTGGTTTTTCCACACTAATACAAGTGCAAAAATGGTTTCCTGCACCAACACAAGCGCGAAAAGTGGTTTTTCAACACTAACACAAGTGCAAAAAGTGGTTTCCTACACCAACACAAGTGGGAAAAGTGGATTTTCAACACTAACACAAGTGCGAAAAGTGGTTTTTCAACACTAACACAAGTGCGAAAAGTGGTTTCCTTCACTAACACAAGTGGGAAAAGTGGTTTTTCAACAATAACACAAGTGCGAAAAGTGGTTTTTCCACACTAATACATGTGCAAAAGTGGTTTCCTGCACCAACACAAGTGAGAAAAGTGGTTTTTCAACACGAACACAAGTGCAAAAAGTGGTTTTTCCACACTAATACAAGTGCAAAAGTGGTTTCCTGCACCAACACAAGTGCTAAAAGTGGTTTTTCAACACTAACACAAGTGCGAAAAGTGGTTTTTCAACACTATCACAAGTGCAAAAAGTGGTTTTTCAACACTAACAAAAGTGCGAAAAGTTGTTTTTCCACACTAATACAAGTGCAAAAGTGATTTCCTGCACCAACACAAGGGCGAAAAGTGGTTTTTCAACACAAACACAAGTGCAAAAAGTGGTTTTACAACACTATCACAAGTGCAAAAAGTGGTTTTTCCACACTAATACAAGTGCAAAAGTGGTTTCCTGCACCAACACAAGTGCAAAAAGTGGTTTTTCAACACTAACACAAGTGCGAAAAGTGGTTTTCCCACACTAATACAAGTGCAAAAGTGGTTTCCTGCACCAACACAAGTGCGAAAAGTGGTTTTTCAACACTAACAGAAGTGCGAAAAGTGGTTTTTCAACACTATCACAAGTGCGAAAAGTGGTTTTTCCACACTAATACAAGTGCAAAAGTGGTTTCCTGCACCAACACAAGTGCGAAAAGTGGTTTTTCAACACTAACACAAGTATGAAAAGTGGTTTTTCAACACTAACACAAGTGCAAAAAGTGGTTTTTCAACAATAACACAAGTGCGAAAAGTGGTTTTTCCACACTAATACAAGTGCAAAAGTGGTTTCCTGCACCAACACAAGTGAGAAAAGTGGTTTTTCAACACTAACACAAGTGCGAAAAGTGGTTTTTCCACACTAATACAAGTGCAAAAATGGTTTCCTGCACCAACACAAGCGCGAAAAGTGGTTTTTCAACACTAACACAAGTGCGAAAAGTGGTTTCCTACACCAACACAAGTGGGAAAAGTGGATTTTCAACACTAACACAAGTGCGAAAAGTGGTTTTTCAACACTAACACAAGTGCGAAAAGTGGTTTCCTTCACTAACACAAGTGGGAAAAGTGGTTTTTCAACACTAACACAAGTGCGAAAAGTGGTTTTTCCACACTAATACAAGTGCAAAAGTGGTTTCCTGCACCAACACAAGTGCGAAAAGTGGTTTTTCAACACTAACACAAGTGCGAAAAGTGGTTTTTCCACACTAATACATGTGCAAAAGTGGTTTCCTGCACCAACACAAGTGCAAAAAGTGGTTTTTCAACACTAACACAAGTGCGAAAAGGGGTTTTTCAACACTATCATAAGTGCAAAAAGTGTTTTTCCACACTAATACAAGTGCAAAAGTGGTTTCCTGCACCAACACAAGTACGAAAAGTGGTTTTTCAACACTAACACAAGTGCGAAAAGTGGGTTTTCAACACTAACACAAGTGCGAAAGTGGTTTCCTGCACCAACACAAGTGCGAAAAGTGGTTTTTCAACACTAACACAAGTGCGAAAAGTGGTTTTTAAACACTATCACAAGTGCGAAAAGTGTTTTTCCACACTAATACAAGTGCAAAAGTGGTTTCCTGCACCAACACAAGTGCGAAAAGTGGTTTTTCAACACTAACACAAGTGTGAAAAGTGGTTTTTCAACACTAACACAAGTGCAAAAAGTGGTTTTTCAACACTATCACAAGTGCAAAAAGAGTTTTTTCCACACTAATACAAGTGCAAAAGTGGTTTCTTGCACCAACACAAGTGCTAAAAGTGGTTTTTCAACACTAACACAAGTGCGAAATGTGGTTTTTCAACACTATCACAAGTGCAAAAAGTGTTTTTTCCACACTAATACAAGTGCAAAAGTGGTTTCCTGCACCAACACAAGTGCGAAAAGTGGTTTTTCAACACTAACACAAGTGCGAAAAGTGGTTTTTCAACACTAACACAAGTGCAAAAAGTGGTTTTTCCACACTAATACAAGTGCAAAAGTGGTTTCCTGCACCAACACAAGTGCGAAAAGTGGTTTTTCAACACTAACACAAGTGCGAAAAGTGGTTTTTCAACACTATCACAAGTGCAAAAAGTGTTTTTTCCACACTAATACAAGTGCAAAAGTGGTTTCCTGCACCAACACAATTGCGAAAAGTGGTCTTTCAACACTAACACAAGTGCGAAAAGTGGTTTTTCAACACTAACACAAGTGCGAAAAGTGGTTTCCTGCACCAACACAAGTGCGAAAAGTGGTTTTTCAACACTAACATAAGTGCGAAAAGTGGTGTTTCCACACTAATACAAGTGCAAAAGTGGTTTCCTGCACCAACACAAGTGCGAAAAGTGGTTTTTCAACACTAACAGAAGTGCGAAAAGTGGTTTTTCAACACTATCACAAGTGCGAAAAGTGGTTTTTCCACACTAATACAAGTGCAAAAGTGGTTTCCTGCACCAACACAAGTGTGAAAAGTGGTTTTTTAACACTAACACAAGTGTGAAAAGTGGTTTTTCAACACTAACACAAGTGCGAAAAGTGGTTTTTCAACACTAACACAAGTGCGAAAAGTGGTTTTTCCAAACTAATACAAGTGCAAAAGTGGTTTCCTGCACCAACACAAGTGAGAAAAGTGGTTTTTCAACACTAACACAAGTGCAAAAAGTGGTTTTTCCACACTAATACAAGTGCAAAAGTGGTTTCCTGCACCAACACAAGTGCTAAAAGTGGTTTTTCAAAACTAACACAAGTGCGAAAAGTGGTTTTTCAACACTATCACAAGTGCAAAAAGTGGTTTTTCAACACTAACAAAAGTGCGAAAAGTTGTTTTTACACACTAATACAAGTGCAAAAGTTATTTCCTGCACCAACACAAGGGCAAAAAGTGGTTTTTCAACACTAACACAAGTGCAAAAAGTGGTTTTACAACACTATCACAAGTGCAAAAAGTGGTTTTTCCACACTAATACAAGTGCAAAAGTGGTTTCCTGCACCAACACAAGTGCAAAAAGTGGTTTTTCAACACTAACACAAGTGCGAAAAGTGGTTTTCCCACACTAATACAAGTGCAAAAGTGGTTTCCTGCACCAACACAAGTGCGAAAAGTGGTTTTTCAACACTAACAGAAGTGCGAAAAGTGGTTTTTCAACACTATCACAAGTGCGAAAAGTGGTTTTTCCACACTAATACAAGTGCAAAAGTGGTTTCCTGCACCAACACAAGTGCGAAAAGTGGTTTTTCAACACTAACACAAGTGTGAAAAGTGGTTTTTCAACACTAACACAAGTGTGAAAAGTGGTTTTTCAACAATAACACAAGTGCGAAAAGTGGTTTTTCCACACTAATACAAGTGCAAAAATGGTTTCCTGCACCAACACAAGCGCGAAAAGTGGTTTTTCAACACTAACACAAGTGCAAAAAGTGGTTTCCTACACCAACACAAGTGGGAAAAGTGGATTTTCAACACTAACACAAGTGCGAAAAGTGGTTTTTCAACACTAACACAAGTGCGAAAAGTGGTTTCCTTCACTAACACAAGTGGGAAAAGTGGTTTTTCAACACTAACACAAGTGCGAAAAGTGGTTTTTCCACACTAATACAAGTGCAAAAGTGGTTTCCTGCACCAACACAAGTGCGAAAAGTGGTTTTTCAACAATAACACAAGTGCGAAAAGTGGTTTTTCCACACTAATACATGTGCAAAAGTGGTTTCCTGCACCAACACAAGTGCAAAAGTGGTTTTTCAACACTAACACAAGTGCGAAAAGTGGTTTCCTTCACTAACACAAGTGGGAAAAGTGGTTTTTCAACACTAACACAAGTGCGAAAAGTGGTTTTTCCACACTAATACAAGTGCAAAAGTGGTTTCCTGCACCAACACATGTGCGAAAAGTGGTTTTTCAACACTAACACAAGTGCGAAAAGTGGTTTTTCAACACTAACACAAGTGCGAAAAGTGGTTTCCTTCACTAACACAAGTGGGAAAAGTGGTTTTTCAACACTAACACAAGTGCGAAAAGTGGTTTTTCCACACTAATACAAGTGCAAAAGTGGTTTCCTGCACCAACACAAGTGCGAAAAGTGGTTTTTCAACACTAACACAAGTGCGAAAAGTGGTTTTTCAACACTATCACAAGTGCAAAAAGTGTTTTTTCCACACTAATACAAGTGCAAAAGTGGTTTCCTGCACCAACACAAGTGCGAAAAGTGTTTTTCCACACTAATACAAGTGCAAAAGTGGTTTCCTGCACCAACACAAGTGCGAAAAGTGGTTTTTCAACACTAACACAAGTGTGAAAAGTGGTTTTTCAACACTAACACAAGTGCAAAAAGTGGTTTTTCAACAATAACACAAGTGCGAAAAGTGGTTTTTCCACACTAATACAAGTGCAAAAATGGTTTCCTGCACCAACACAAGCGCGAAAAGTGGTTTTTCAACACTAACACAAGTGCAAAAAGTGGTTTCCTACACCAACACAAGTGGGAAAAGTGGATTTTCAACACTAACACAAGTGCGAAAAGTGGTTTTTCAACACTATCACAAGTGCAAAAAGTGTTTTTTCCACACTAATACAAGTGCAAAAAGTGGTTTCCTACACCAACACAAGTGGGAAAAGTGGATTTTCAACACTAACACAAGTGCGAAAAGTGGTTTTTCAACACTATCACAAGTGCAAAAAGTGTTTTTTCCACACTAATACAAGTGCAAAAGTGGTTTCTTGCACCAACACAAGTGCTAAAAGTGGTTTTTCAACACTAACACAAGTGCGAAATGTGGTTTTTCAACACTATCACAAGTGCAAAAAGTGTTTTTCCACACTAATACAAGTGCAAAAGTGGTTTCCTGCACCAACACAAGTGCGAAAAGTGGTTTTTCAACACTAACACAAGTGCGAAAAGTGGTTTTTCAACACTAACACAAGTGCAAAAAGTGGTTTTTCCACACTAATACAAGTGCAAAGTGGTTTCCTGCACCAACACAAGTGCGAAAAGTGGTTTTTCAACACTAACACAAGTGCGAAAAGTGGTTTTTCAACACTATCACAAGTGCAAAAAGTGTTTTTTCCACACTAATACAAGTGCAAAAGTGGTTTCCTGCACCAACACAATTGCGAAAAGTGGTCTTTCAACACTAACACAAGTGCGAAAAGTGGTTTTTCAACACTAACACAAGTGCGAAAAGTGGTTTCCTGCACCAACACAAGTGCGAAAAGTGGTTTTTCAACACTAACATAAGTGCGAAAAGTGGTGTTTCCACACTAATACAAGTGCAAAAGTGGTTTCCTGCACCAACACAAGTGCGAAAAGTGGTTTTTCAACACTAACAGAAGTGCGAAAAGTGGTTTTTCAACACTATCACAAGTGCGAAAAGTGGTTTTTCCACACTAATACAAGTGCAAAAGTGGTTTCCTGCACCAACACAAGTGTGAAAAGTGGTTTTTTAACACTAACACAAGTGTGAAAAGTGGTTTTTCAACACTAACACAAGTGCGAAAAGTGGTTTTTCAACACTAACACAAGTGCGAAAAGTGGTTTTTCCAAACTAATACAAGTGCAAAAGTGGTTTCCTGCACCAACACAAGTGAGAAAAGTGGTTTTTCAACACTAACACAAGTGCAAAAAGTGGTTTTTCCACACTAATACAAGTGCAAAAGTGGTTTCCTGCACCAACACAAGTGCTAAAAGTGGTTTTTCAAAACTAACACAAGTGCGAAAAGTGGTTTTTCAACACTATCACAAGTGCAAAAAGTGGTTTTTCAACACTAACAAAAGTGCGAAAAGTTGTTTTTACACACTAATACAAGTGCAAAAGTTATTTCCTGCACCAACACAAGGGCAAAAAGTGGTTTTTCAACACTAACACAAGTGCAAAAAGTGGTTTTACAACACTATCACAAGTGCAAAAAGTGGTTTTTCCACACTAATACAAGTGCAAAAGTGGTTTCCTGCACCAACACAAGTGCAAAAAGTGGTTTTTCAACACTAACACAAGTGCGAAAAGTGGTTTTCCCACACTAATACAAGTGCAAAAGTGGTTTCCTGCACCAACACAAGTGCGAAAAGTGGTTTTTCAACACTAACAGAAGTGCGAAAAGTGGTTTTTCAACACTATCACAAGTGCGAAAAGTGGTTTTTCCACACTAATACAAGTGCAAAAGTGGTTTCCTGCACCAACACAAGTGCGAAAAGTGGTTTTTCAACACTAACACAAGTGTGAAAAGTGGTTTTTCAACACTAACACAAGTGTGAAAAGTGGTTTTTCAACAATAACACAAGTGCGAAAAGTGGTTTTTCCACACTAATACAAGTGCAAAAATGGTTTCCTGCACCAACACAAGCGCGAAAAGTGGTTTTTCAACACTAACACAAGTGCAAAAAGTGGTTTCCTACACCAACACAAGTGGGAAAAGTGGATTTTCAACACTAACACAAGTGCGAAAAGTGGTTTTTCAACACTAACACAAGTGCGAAAAGTGGTTTCCTTCACTAACACAAGTGGGAAAAGTGGTTTTTCAACACTAACACAAGTGCGAAAAGTGGTTTTTCCACACTAATACAAGTGCAAAAGTGGTTTCCTGCACCAACACAAGTGCGAAAAGTGGTTTTTCAACAATAACACAAGTGCGAAAAGTGGTTTTTCCACACTAATACATGTGCAAAAGTGGTTTCCTGCACCAACACAAGTGCAAAAGTGGTTTTTCAACACTAACACAAGTGCGAAAAGTGGTTTCCTTCACTAACACAAGTGGGAAAAGTGGTTTTTCAACACTAACACAAGTGCGAAAAGTGGTTTTTCCACACTAATACAAGTGCAAAAGTGGTTTCCTGCACCAACACATGTGCGAAAAGTGGTTTTTCAACACTAACACAAGTGCGAAAAGTGGTTTTTCAACACTAACACAAGTGCGAAAAGTGGTTTCCTTCACTAACACAAGTGGGAAAAGTGGTTTTTCAACACTAACACAAGTGCGAAAAGTGGTTTTTCCACACTAATACAAGTGCAAAAGTGGTTTCCTGCACCAACACAAGTGCGAAAAGTGGTTTTTCAACACTAACACAAGTGCGAAAAGTGGTTTTTCAACACTATCACAAGTGCAAAAAGTGTTTTTTCCACACTAATACAAGTGCAAAAGTGGTTTCCTGCACCAACACAAGTGCGAAAAGTGTTTTTCCACACTAATACAAGTGCAAAAGTGGTTTCCTGCACCAACACAAGTGCGAAAAGTGGTTTTTCAACACTAACACAAGTGTGAAAAGTGGTTTTTCAACACTAACACAAGTGCAAAAAGTGGTTTTTCAACAATAACACAAGTGCGAAAAGTGGTTTTTCCACACTAATACAAGTGCAAAAATGGTTTCCTGCACCAACACAAGCGCGAAAAGTGGTTTTTCAACACTAACACAAGTGCAAAAAGTGGTTTCCTACACCAACACAAGTGGGAAAAGTGGATTTTCAACACTAACACAAGTGCGAAAAGTGGTTTTTCAACACTATCACAAGTGCAAAAAGTGTTTTTTCCACACTAATACAAGTGCAAAAGTGGTTTCCTGCACCAACACAATTGCGAAAAGTGGTCTTTCAACACTAACACAAGTGCGAAAAGTGGTTTTTCAACACTAACACAAGTGCGAAAAGTGGTTTCCTGCACCAACACAAGTGCGAAAAGTGGTTTTTCAACACTAACACAAGTGCGAAAAGTGGTTTTTCCACACTAATACAAGTGCAAAAGTGGTTTCCTGCACCAACACAAGTGCGAAAAGTGGTTTTTCAACACTAACAGAAGTGCGAAAGTGGTTTTTCAACACTATCACAAGTGCGAAAAGTGGTTTTTCCACACTAATACAAGTGCAAAAGTGGTTTCCTGCACCAACATAAGTGCGAAAAGTGGTTTTTCAACACTAACACAAGTGTGAAAAGTGGTTTTTCAACACTAACACAAGTGCGAAAAGTGGTTTTTCAACAATAACACAAGTGCGAAAAGTGGTTTTTCCACACTAATACAAGTGCAAAAATGGTTTCCTGCACCAACACAAGCGCGAAAAGTGGTTTTTCAACACTAACACAAGTGCAAAAAGTGGTTTCCTACACCAACACAAGTGGGAAAAGTGGATTTTCAACACTAACACAAGTGCGAAAAGTGGTTTTTCAACACTAACACAAGTGCGAAAAGTGGTTTCCTTCACTAACACAAGTGGGAAAAGTGGTTTTTCAACACTAACAAAAGTGCGAAAAGTTGTTTTTCCACACTAATACAAGTGCAAAAGTGATTTCCTGCACCAACACAAGGGCAAAAAGTGGTTTTTCAACACTAACACAAGTGCAAAAAGTGGTTTTACAACACTATCAAAAGTGCAAAAAGTGGTTTTTCCACACTAATACAAGTGCAAAAGTGGTTTCCTGCACCAACACAAGTGCAAAAAGTGGTTTTTCAACACTAACACAAGTGCGAAAAGTGGTTTTCCCACACTAATACAAGTGCAAAAGTGGTTTCCTGCACCAACACAAGTGCGAAAAGTGGTTTTTCAACACTAACAGAAGTGCGAAAAGTGGTTTTTCAACACTATCACAAGTGCGAAAAGTGGTTTTTCCACACTAATACAAGTGCAAAAGTGGTTTCCTGCACCAACACAAGTGCGAAAAGTGGTTTTTCAACACTAACACAAGTGTGAAAAGTGGTTTTTCAACACTAACACAAGTGCGAAAAGTGGTTTTTCAACAATAATACAAGTGCGAAAAGTGGTTTTTCCACACTAATACAAGTGCAAAAATGGTTTCCTGCACCAACACAAGCGCGAAAAGTGGTTTTTCAACACTAACACAAGTGCAAAAAGTGGTTTCCTACACCAACACAAGTGGGAAAAGTGGATTTTCAACACTAACACAAGTGCGAAAAGTGGTTTTTCAACACTAACACAAGTGCGAAAAGTGGTTTCCTTCACTAACACAAGTGGGAAAAGTGGTTTTTCAACACTAACACAAGTGCGAAAAGTGGTTTTTCCACACTAATACAAGTGCAAAAGTGGTTTCCTGCACCAACACAAGTGCGAAAAGTGGTTTTTCCAAACTAATACAAGTGCAAAAGTGGTTTCCTGCACCAACACAAGTGAGAAAAGTGGTTTTTCAACACTAACACAAGTGCAAAAAGTGGTTTTTCCACACTAATACAAGTGCAAAAGTGGTTTCCTGCACCAACACAAGTGCTAAAAGTGGTTTTTCAAAACTAACACAAGTGCGAAAAGTGGTTTTTCAACACTATCACAAGTGCAAAAAGTGGTTTTTCAACACTAACAAAAGTGCGAAAAGTTGTTTTTACACACTAATACAAGTGCAAAAGTTATTTCCTGCACCAACACAAGGGCAAAAAGTGGTTTTTCAACACTAACACAAGTGCAAAAAGTGGTTTTACAACACTATCACAAGTGCAAAAAGTGGTTTTTCCACACTAATACAAGTGCAAAAGTGGTTTCCTGCACCAACACAAGTGCAAAAAGTGGTTTTTCAACACTAACACAAGTGCGAAAAGTGGTTTTCCCACACTAATACAAGTGCAAAAGTGGTTTCCTGCACCAACACAAGTGCGAAAAGTGGTTTTTCAACACTAACAGAAGTGCGAAAAGTGGTTTTTCAACACTATCACAAGTGCG
This sequence comes from Myxine glutinosa, assembly GCF_964187855.1. Taxonomy (NCBI): domain Eukaryota; kingdom Metazoa; phylum Chordata; class Myxini; order Myxiniformes; family Myxinidae; genus Myxine; species Myxine glutinosa. The sequence continues at coordinate 148,209 of NW_027616883.1, read as the reverse complement.
AAAAGTGGTTTTTCCACACTAATACAAGTGCAAAAGTGGTTTCCTGCACCAACACAAGTGCGAAAAGTGGTTTTTCAACACTAACACAAGTGTGAAAAGTGGTTTTTCAACACTAACACAAGTGTGAAAAGTGGTTTTTCAACAATAACACAAGTGCGAAAAGTGGTTTTTCCACACTAATACAAGTGCAAAAATGGTTTCCTGCACCAACACAAGCGCGAAAAGTGGTTTTTCAACACTAACACAAGTGCAAAAAGTGGTTTCCTACACCAACACAAGTGGGAAAAGTGGATTTTCAACACTAACACAAGTGCGAAAAGTGGTTTTTCAACACTAACACAAGTGCGAAAAGTGGTTTCCTTCACTAACACAAGTGGGAAAAGTGGTTTTTCAACACTAACACAAGTGCGAAAAGTGGTTTTTCCACACTAATACAAGTGCAAAAGTGGTTTCCTGCACCAACACAAGTGCGAAAAGTGGTTTTTCAACAATAACACAAGTGCGAAAAGTGGTTTTTCCACACTAATACATGTGCAAAAGTGGTTTCCTGCACCAACACAAGTGCAAAAAGTGGTTTTTCAACACTAACACAAGTGCGAAAAGTGGTTTCCTTCACTAACACAAGTGGGAAAAGTGGTTTTTCAACACTAACACAAGTGCGAAAAGTGGTTTTTCCACACTAATACAAGTGCAAAAGTGGTTTCCTGCACCAACACATGTGCGAAAAGTGGTTTTTCAACACTAACACAAGTGCGAAAAGTGGTTTTTCAACACTAACACAAGTGCGAAAAGTGGTTTCCTTCACTAACACAAGTGGGAAAAGTGGTTTTTCAACACTAACACAAGTGCGAAAAGTGGTTTTTCCACACTAATACAAGTGCAAAAGTGGTTTCCTGCACCAACACAAGTGCGAAAAGTGGTTTTTCAACACTAACACAAGTGCGAAAAGTGGTTTTTCAACACTATCACAAGTGCAAAAAGTGTTTTTTCCACACTAATACAAGTGCAAAAGTGGTTTCCTGCACCAACACAAGTGCGAAAAGTGTTTTTCCACACTAATACAAGTGCAAAAGTGGTTTCCTGCACCAACACAAGTGCGAAAAGTGGTTTTTCAACACTAACACAAGTGTGAAAAGTGGTTTTTCAACACTAACACAAGTGCAAAAAGTGGTTTTTCAACAATAACACAAGTGCGAAAAGTGGTTTTTCCACACTAATACAAGTGCAAAAATGGTTTCCTGCACCAACACAAGCGCGAAAAGTGGTTTTTCAACACTAACACAAGTGCAAAAAGTGGTTTCCTACACCAACACAAGTGGGAAAAGTGGATTTTCAACACTAACACAAGTGCGAAAAGTGGTTTTTCAACACTATCACAAGTGCAAAAAGTGTTTTTTCCACACTAATACAAGTGCAAAAGTGGTTTCCTGCACCAACACAATTGCGAAAAGTGGTCTTTCAACACTAACACAAGTGCGAAAAGTGGTTTTTCAACACTAACACAAGTGCGAAAAGTGGTTTCCTGCACCAACACAAGTGCGAAAAGTGGTTTTTCAACACTAACACAAGTGCGAAAAGTGGTTTTTCCACACTAATACAAGTGCAAAAGTGGTTTCCTGCACCAACACAAGTGCGAAAAGTGGTTTTTCAACACTAACAGAAGTGCGAAAGTGGTTTTTCAACACTATCACAAGTGCGAAAAGTGGTTTTTCCACACTAATACAAGTGCAAAAGTGGTTTCCTGCACCAACATAAGTGCGAAAAGTGGTTTTTCAACACTAACACAAGTGTGAAAAGTGGTTTTTCAACACTAACACAAGTGCGAAAAGTGGTTTTTCAACAATAACACAAGTGCGAAAAGTGGTTTTTCCACACTAATACAAGTGCAAAAATGGTTTCCTGCACCAACACAAGCGCGAAAAGTGGTTTTTCAACACTAACACAAGTGCAAAAAGTGGTTTCCTACACCAACACAAGTGGGAAAAGTGGATTTTCAACACTAACACAAGTGCGAAAAGTGGTTTTTCAACACTAACACAAGTGCGAAAAGTGGTTTCCTTCACTAACACAAGTGGGAAAAGTGGTTTTTCAACACTAACAAAAGTGCGAAAAGTTGTTTTTCCACACTAATACAAGTGCAAAAGTGATTTCCTGCACCAACACAAGGGCAAAAAGTGGTTTTTCAACACTAACACAAGTGCAAAAAGTGGTTTTACAACACTATCAAAAGTGCAAAAAGTGGTTTTTCCACACTAATACAAGTGCAAAAGTGGTTTCCTGCACCAACACAAGTGCAAAAAGTGGTTTTTCAACACTAACACAAGTGCGAAAAGTGGTTTTCCCACACTAATACAAGTGCAAAAGTGGTTTCCTGCACCAACACAAGTGCGAAAAGTGGTTTTTCAACACTAACAGAAGTGCGAAAAGTGGTTTTTCAACACTATCACAAGTGCGAAAAGTGGTTTTTCCACACTAATACAAGTGCAAAAGTGGTTTCCTGCACCAACACAAGTGCGAAAAGTGGTTTTTCAACACTAACACAAGTGTGAAAAGTGGTTTTTCAACACTAACACAAGTGCGAAAAGTGGTTTTTCAACAATAATACAAGTGCGAAAAGTGGTTTTTCCACACTAATACAAGTGCAAAAATGGTTTCCTGCACCAACACAAGCGCGAAAAGTGGTTTTTCAACACTAACACAAGTGCAAAAAGTGGTTTCCTACACCAACACAAGTGGGAAAAGTGGATTTTCAACACTAACACAAGTGCGAAAAGTGGTTTTTCAACACTAACACAAGTGCGAAAAGTGGTTTCCTTCACTAACACAAGTGGGAAAAGTGGTTTTTCAACACTAACACAAGTGCGAAAAGTGGTTTTTCCACACTAATACAAGTGCAAAAGTGGTTTCCTGCACCAACACAAGTGCGAAAAGTGGTTTTTCAACAATAACACAAGTGCGAAAAGTGGTTTTTCCACACTAATACATGTGCAAAAGTGGTTTCCTGCACCAACACAAGTGCAAAAAGTGGTTTTTCAACACTAACACAAGTGCGAAAAGTGGTTTCCTTCACTAACACAAGTGGGAAAAGTGGTTTTTCAACACTAACACAAGTGCGAAAAGTGGTTTTTCCACACTAATACAAGTGCAAAAGTGGTTTCCTGCACCAACACAAGTGCGAAAAGTGGTTTTTCAACACTAACACAAGTGCGAAAAGTGGTTTTTCAACACTAACACAAGTGCGAAAAGTGGTTTCCTTCACTAACACAAGTGGGAAAAGTGGTTTTTCAACACTAACACAAGTGCGAAAAGTGGTTTTTCCACACTAATACAAGTGCAAAAGTGGTTTCCTGCACCAACACAAGTGCGAAAAGTGGTTTTTCAACACTAACACAAGTGCGAAAAGTGGTTTTTCAACACTATCACAAGTGCAAAAAGTGTTTTTTCCACACTAATACAAGTGCAAAAGTGGTTTCCTGCACCAAGACAAGTGCGAAAAGTGTTTTTCCACACTAATACAAGTGCAAAAGTGGTTTCCTGCACCAACACAAGTGCGAAAAGTGGTTTTTCAACACTAACACAAGTGTGAAAAGTGGTTTTTCAACACTAACACAAGTGCAAAAAGTGGTTTTTCAACACTATCACAAGTGCAAAAAGTGTTTTTTCCACACTAATACAAGTGCAAAAGTGGTTTCTTGCACCAACACAAGTGCTAAAAGTGGTTTTTCAACACTAACACAAGTGCGAAATGTGGTTTTTCAACACTATCACAAGTGCAAAAAGTGTTTTTTCCACACTAATACAAGTGCAAAAGTGATTTCCTGCACCAACACAAGGGCGAAAAGTGGTTTTTCAACACTAACACAAGTGCAAAAAGTGGTTTTACAACACTATCACAAGTGCAAAAAGTGGTTTTTCCACACTAATACAAGTGCAAAAGTGGTTTCCTGCACCAACACAAGTGCAAAAAGTGGTTTTTCAACACTAACACAAGTGCGAAAAGTGGTTTTCCCACACTAATACAAGTGCAAAAGTGGTTTCCTGCACCAACACAAGTGCGAAAAGTGGTTTTTCAACACTAACAGAAGTGCGAAAAGTGGTTTTTCAACACTATCACAAGTGCGAAAAGTGGTTTTTCCACACTAATACAAGTGCAAAAGTGGTTTCCTGCACCAACACAAGTGCGAAAAGTGGTTTTTCAACACTAACACAAGTGTGAAAAGTGGTTTTTCAACACTAACACAAGTGCGAAAAGTGGTTTTTCAACAATAACACAAGTGCGAAAAGTGGTTTTTCCACACTAATACAAGTGCAAAAATGGTTTCCTGCACCAACACAAGCGCGAAAAGTGGTTTTTCAACACTAACACAAGTGCAAAAAGTGGTTTCCTACACCAACACAAGTGGGAAAAGTGGATTTTCAACACTAACACAAGTGCGAAAAGTGGTTTTTCAACACTAACACAAGTGCGAAAAGTGGTTTCCTTCACTAACACAAGTGGGAAAAGTGGTTTTTCAACAATAACACAAGTGCGAAAAGTGGTTTTTCCACACTAATACATGTGCAAAAGTGGTTTCCTGCACCAACACAAGTGAGAAAAGTGGTTTTTCAACACGAACACAAGTGCAAAAAGTGGTTTTTCCACACTAATACAAGTGCAAAAGTGGTTTCCTGCACCAACACAAGTGCTAAAAGTGGTTTTTCAACACTATCACAAGTGCAAAAAGTGGTTTTTCCACACTAATACAAGTGCAAAAGTGGTTTCCTGCACCAACACAAGTGCAAAAAGTGGTTTTTCAACACTAACACAAGTGCGAAAAGTGGTTTTCCCACACTAATACAAGTGCAAAAGTGGTTTCCTGCACCAACACAAGTGCGAAAAGTGGTTTTTCAACACTAACAGAAGTGCGAAAAGTGGTTTTTCAACACTATCACAAGTGCGAAAAGTGGTTTTTCCACACTAATACAAGTGCAAAAGTGGTTTCCTGCACCAACACAAGTGCGAAAAGTGGTTTTTCAACACTAACACAAGTGTGAAAAGTGGTTTTTCAACACTAACACAAGTGTGAAAAGTGGTTTTTCAACAATAACACAAGTGCGAAAAGTGGTTTTTCCACACTAATACAAGTGCAAAAATGGTTTCCTGCACCAACACAAGCGCGAAAAGTGGTTTTTCAACACTAACACAAGTGCAAAAAGTGGTTTCCTACACCAACACAAGTGGGAAAAGTGGATTTTCAACACTAACACAAGTGCGAAAAGTGGTTTTTCAACACTAACACAAGTGCGAAAAGTGGTTTCCTTCACTAACACAAGTGGGAAAAGTGGTTTTTCAACACTAACACAAGTGCGAAAAGTGGTTTTTCCACACTAATACAAGTGCAAAAGTGGTTTCCTGCACCAACACAAGTGCGAAAAGTGGTTTTTCAACAATAACACAAGTGCGAAAAGTGGTTTTTCCACACTAATACATGTGCAAAAGTGGTTTCCTGCACCAACACAAGTGCAAAAAGTGGTTTTTCAACACTAACACAAGTGCGAAAAGTGGTTTCCTTCACTAACACAAGTGGGAAAAGTGGTTTTTCAACACTAACACAAGTGCGAAAAGTGGTTTTTCCACACTAATACAAGTGCAAAAGTGGTTTCCTGCACCAACACATGTGCGAAAAGTGGTTTTTCAACACTAACACAAGTGCGAAAAGTGGTTTTTCAACACTAACACAAGTGCGAAAAGTGGTTTCCTTCACTAACACAAGTGGGAAAAGTGGTTTTTCAACACTAACACAAGTGCGAAAAGTGGTTTTTCCACACTAATACAAGTGCAAAAGTGGTTTCCTGCACCAACACAAGTGCGAAAAGTGGTTTTTCAACACTAACACAAGTGCGAAAAGTGGTTTTTCAACACTATCACAAGTGCAAAAAGTGTTTTTTCCACACTAATACAAGTGCAAAAGTGGTTTCCTGCACCAACACAAGTGCGAAAAGTGTTTTTCCACACTAATACAAGTGCAAAAGTGGTTTCCTGCACCAACACAAGTGCGAAAAGTGGTTTTTCAACACTAACACAAGTGTGAAAAGTGGTTTTTCAACACTAACACAAGTGCAAAAAGTGGTTTTTCAACAATAACACAAGTGCGAAAAGTGGTTTTTCCACACTAATACAAGTGCAAAAATGGTTTCCTGCACCAACACAAGCGCGAAAAGTGGTTTTTCAACACTAACACAAGTGCAAAAAGTGGTTTCCTACACCAACACAAGTGGGAAAAGTGGATTTTCAACACTAACACAAGTGCGAAAAGTGGTTTTTCAACACTATCACAAGTGCAAAAAGTGTTTTTTCCACACTAATACAAGTGCAAAAGTGGTTTCCTGCACCAACACAATTGCGAAAAGTGGTCTTTCAACACTAACACAAGTGCGAAAAGTGGTTTTTCAACACTAACACAAGTGCGAAAAGTGGTTTCCTGCACCAACACAAGTGCGAAAAGTGGTTTTTCAACACTAACACAAGTGCGAAAAGTGGTTTTTCCACACTAATACAAGTGCAAAAGTGGTTTCCTGCACCAACACAAGTGCGAAAAGTGGTTTTTCAACACTAACAGAAGTGCGAAAGTGGTTTTTCAACACTATCACAAGTGCGAAAAGTGGTTTTTCCACACTAATACAAGTGCAAAAGTGGTTTCCTGCACCAACATAAGTGCGAAAAGTGGTTTTTCAACACTAACACAAGTGTGAAAAGTGGTTTTTCAACACTAACACAAGTGCGAAAAGTGGTTTTTCAACAATAACACAAGTGCGAAAAGTGGTTTTTCCACACTAATACAAGTGCAAAAATGGTTTCCTGCACCAACACAAGCGCGAAAAGTGGTTTTTCAACACTAACACAAGTGCAAAAAGTGGTTTCCTACACCAACACAAGTGGGAAAAGTGGATTTTCAACACTAACACAAGTGCGAAAAGTGGTTTTTCAACACTAACACAAGTGCGAAAAGTGGTTTCCTTCACCAACACAAGTGGGAAAAGTGGTTTTTCAACACTAACAAAAGTGCGAAAAGTTGTTTTTCCACACTAATACAAGTGCAAAAGTGATTTCCTGCACCAACACAAGGGCAAAAAGTGGTTTTTCAACACTAACACAAGTGCAAAAAGTGGTTTTACAACACTATCAAAAGTGCAAAAAGTGGTTTTTCCACACTAATACAAGTGCAAAAGTGGTTTCCTGCACCAACACAAGTGCAAAAAGTGGTTTTTCAACACTAACACAAGTGCGAAAAGTGGTTTTCCCACACTAATACAAGTGCAAAAGTGGTTTCCTGCACCAACACAAGTGCGAAAAGTGGTTTTTCAACACTAACAGAAGTGCGAAAAGTGGTTTTTCAACACTATCACAAGTGCGAAAAGTGGTTTTTCCACACTAATACAAGTGCAAAAGTGGTTTCCTGCACCAACACAAGTGCGAAAAGTGGTTTTTCAACACTAACACAAGTGTGAAAAGTGGTTTTTCAACACTAACACAAGTGCGAAAAGTGGTTTTTCAACAATAATACAAGTGCGAAAAGTGGTTTTTCCACACTAATACAAGTGCAAAAATGGTTTCCTGCACCAACACAAGCGCGAAAAGTGGTTTTTCAACACTAACACAAGTGCAAAAAGTGGTTTCCTACACCAACACAAGTGGGAAAAGTGGATTTTCAACACTAACACAAGTGCGAAAAGTGGTTTTTCAACACTAACACAAGTGCGAAAAGTGGTTTCCTTCACTAACACAAGTGGGAAAAGTGGTTTTTCAACACTAACACAAGTGCGAAAAGTGGTTTTTCCACACTAATACAAGTGCAAAAGTGGTTTCCTGCACCAACACAAGTGCGAAAAGTGGTTTTTCAACAATAACACAAGTGCGAAAAGTGGTTTTTCCACACTAATACATGTGCAAAAGTGGTTTCCTGCACCAACACAAGTGCAAAAAGTGGTTTTTCAACACTAACACAAGTGCGAAAAGTGGTTTCCTTCACTAACACAAGTGGGAAAAGTGGTTTTTCAACACTAACACAAGTGCGAAAAGTGGTTTTTCCACACTAATACAAGTGCAAAAGTGGTTTCCTGCACCAACACAAGTGCGAAAAGTGGTTTTTCAACACTAACACAAGTGCGAAAAGTGGTTTTTCAACACTAACACAAGTGCGAAAAGTGGTTTCCTTCACTAACACAAGTGGGAAAAGTGGTTTTTCAACACTAACACAAGTGCGAAAAGTGGTTTTTCCACACTAATACAAGTGCAAAAGTGGTTTCCTGCACCAACACAAGTGCGAAAAGTGGTTTTTCAACACTAACACAAGTGCGAAAAGTGGTTTTTCAACACTATCACAAGTGCAAAAAGTGTTTTTTCCACACTAATACAAGTGCAAAAGTGGTTTCCTGCACCAAGACAAGTGCGAAAAGTGTTTTTCCACACTAATACAAGTGCAAAAGTGGTTTCCTGCACCAACACAAGTGCGAAAAGTGGTTTTTCAACACTAACACAAGTGTGAAAAGTGGTTTTTCAACACTAACACAAGTGCAAAAAGTGGTTTTTCAACACTATCACAAGTGCAAAAAGTGTTTTTTCCACACTAATACAAGTGCAAAAGTGGTTTCTTGCACCAACACAAGTGCTAAAAGTGGTTTTTCAACACTAACACAAGTGCGAAATGTGGTTTTTCAACACTATCACAAGTGCAAAAAGTGTTTTTTCCACACTAATACAAGTGCAAAAGTGATTTCCTGCACCAACACAAGGGCGAAAAGTGGTTTTTCAACACTAACACAAGTGCAAAAAGTGGTTTTACAACACTATCACAAGTGCAAAAAGTGGTTTTTCCACACTAATACAAGTGCAAAAGTGGTTTCCTGCACCAACACAAGTGCAAAAAGTGGTTTTTCAACACTAACACAAGTGCGAAAAGTGGTTTTCCCACACTAATACAAGTGCAAAAGTGGTTTCCTGCACCAACACAAGTGCGAAAAGTGGTTTTTCAACACTAACAGAAGTGCGAAAAGTGGTTTTTCAACACTATCACAAGTGCGAAAAGTGGTTTTTCCACACTAATACAAGTGCAAAAGTGGTTTCCTGCACCAACACAAGTGCGAAAAGTGGTTTTTCAACACTAACACAAGTGTGAAAAGTGGTTTTTCAACACTAACACAAGTGCGAAAAGTGGTTTTTCAACAATAACACAAGTGCGAAAAGTGGTTTTTCCACACTAATACAAGTGCAAAAATGGTTTCCTGCACCAACACAAGCGCGAAAAGTGGTTTTTCAACACTAACACAAGTGCAAAAAGTGGTTTCCTACACCAACACAAGTGGGAAAAGTGGATTTTCAACACTAACACAAGTGCGAAAAGTGGTTTTTCAACACTAACACAAGTGCGAAAAGTGGTTTCCTTCACTAACACAAGTGGGAAAAGTGGTTTTTCAACAATAACACAAGTGCGAAAAGTGGTTTTTCCACACTAATACATGTGCAAAAGTGGTTTCCTGCACCAACACAAGTGAGAAAAGTGGTTTTTCAACACGAACACAAGTGCAAAAAGTGGTTTTTCCACACTAATACAAGTGCAAAAGTGGTTTCCTGCACCAACACAAGTGCTAAAAGTGGTTTTTCAACACTAACACAAGTGCGAAAAGTGGTTTTTCAACACTATCACAAGTGCAAAAAGTGGTTTTTCAACACTAACAAAAGTGCGAAAAGTTGTTTTTCCACACTAATACAAGTGCAAAAGTGATTTCCTGCACCAACACAAGGGCGAAAAGTGGTTTTTCAACACAAACACAAGTGCAAAAAGTGGTTTTACAACACTATCACAAGTGCAAAAAGTGGTTTTTCCACACTAATACAAGTGCAAAAGTGGTTTCCTGCACCAACACAAGTGCAAAAAGTGGTTTTTCAACACTAACACAAGTGCGAAAAGTGGTTTTCCCACACTAATACAAGTGCAAAAGTGGTTTCCTGCACCAACACAAGTGCGAAAAGTGGTTTTTCAACACTAACAGAAGTGCGAAAAGTGGTTTTTCAACACTATCACAAGTGCGAAAAGTGGTTTTTCCACACTAATACAAGTGCAAAAGTGGTTTCCTGCACCAACACAAGTGCGAAAAGTGGTTTTTCAACACTAACACAAGTATGAAAAGTGGTTTTTCAACACTAACACAAGTGCAAAAAGTGGTTTTTCAACAATAACACAAGTGCGAAAAGTGGTTTTTCCACACTAATACAAGTGCAAAAGTGGTTTCCTGCACCAACACAAGTGAGAAAAGTGGTTTTTCAACACTAACACAAGTGCGAAAAGTGGTTTTTCCACACTAATACAAGTGCAAAAATGGTTTCCTGCACCAACACAAGCGCGAAAAGTGGTTTTTCAACACTAACACAAGTGCGAAAAGTGGTTTCCTACACCAACACAAGTGGGAAAAGTGGATTTTCAACACTAACACAAGTGCGAAAAGTGGTTTTTCAACACTAACACAAGTGCGAAAAGTGGTTTCCTTCACTAACACAAGTGGGAAAAGTGGTTTTTCAACACTAACACAAGTGCGAAAAGTGGTTTTTCCACACTAATACAAGTGCAAAAGTGGTTTCCTGCACCAACACAAGTGCGAAAAGTGGTTTTTCAACACTAACACAAGTGCGAAAAGTGGTTTTTCCACACTAATACATGTGCAAAAGTGGTTTCCTGCACCAACAGAAGTGCAAAAAGTGGTTTTTCAACACTAACACAAGTGCGAAAAGGGGTTTTTCAACACTATCATAAGTGCAAAAAGTGTTTTTCCACACTAATACAAGTGCAAAAGTGGTTTCCTGCACCAACACAAGTACGAAAAGTGGTTTTTCAACACTAACACAAGTGCGAAAAGTGGGTTTTCAACACTAACACAAGTGCGAAAGTGGTTTCCTGCACCAACACAAGTGCGAAAAGTGGTTTTTCAACACTAACACAAGTGCGAAAAGTGGTTTTTAAACACTATCACAAGTGCGAAAAGTGTTTTTCCACACTAATACAAGTGCAAAAGTGGTTTCCTGCACCAACACAAGTGCGAAAAGTGGTTTTTCAACACTAACACAAGTGTGAAAAGTGGTTTTTCAACACTAACACAAGTGCAAAAAGTGGTTTTTCAACACTATCACAAGTGCAAAAAGTGTTTTTTCCACACTAATACAAGTGCAAAAGTGGTTTCTTGCACCAACACAAGTGCTAAAAGTGGTTTTTCAACACTAACACAAGTGCGAAATGTGGTTTTTCAACACTATCACAAGTGCAAAAAGTGTTTTTTCCACACTAATACAAGTGCAAAAGTGGTTTCCTGCACCAACACAAGTGCGAAAAGTGGTTTTTCAACACTAACACAAGTGCGAAAAGTGGTTTTTCAACACTAACACAAGTGCAAAAAGTGGTTTTTCCACACTAATACAAGTGCAAAAGTGGTTTCCTGCACCAACACAAGTGCGAAAAGTGGTTTTTCAACACTAACACAAGTGCGAAAAGTGGTTTTTCAACACTATCACAAGTGCAAAAAGTGTTTTTTCCACACTAATACAAGTGCAAAAGTGGTTTCCTGCACCAACACAATTGCGAAAAGTGGTCTTTCAACACTAACACAAGTGCGAAAAGTGGTTTTTCAACACTAACACAAGTGCGAAAAGTGGTTTTTCCACACTAATACAAGTGCAAAAGTGGTTTCCTGCACCAACACAAGTGCGAAAAGTGGTTTTTCAACAATAACACAAGTGCGAAAAGTGGTTTTTCCACACTAATACATGTGCAAAAGTGGTTTCCTGCACCAACACAAGTGCAAAAAGTGGTTTTTCAACACTAACACAAGTGCGAAAAGTGGTTTCCTTCACTAACACAAGTGGGAAAAGTGGTTTTTCAACACTAACACAAGTGCGAAAAGTGGTTTTTCCACACTAATACAAGTGCAAAAGTGGTTTCCTGCACCAACACAAGTGCGAAAAGTGGTTTTTCAACACTAACACAAGTGCGAAAAGTGGTTTTTCAACACTAACACAAGTGCGAAAAGTGGTTTCCTTCACTAACACAAGTGGGAAAAGTGGTTTTTCAACACTAACACAAGTGCGAAAAGTGGTTTTTCCACACTAATACAAGTGCAAAAGTGGTTTCCTGCACCAACACAAGTGCGAAAAGTGGTTTTTCAACACTAACACAAGTGCGAAAAGTGGTTTTTCAACACTATCACAAGTGCAAAAAGTGTTTTTTCCACACTAATACAAGTGCAAAAGTGGTTTCCTGCACCAAGACAAGTGCGAAAAGTGTTTTTCCACACTAATACAAGTGCAAAAGTGGTTTCCTGCACCAACACAAGTGCGAAAAGTGGTTTTTCAACACTAACACAAGTGTGAAAAGTGGTTTTTCAACACTAACACAAGTGCAAAAAGTGGTTTTTCAACACTATCACAAGTGCAAAAAGTGTTTTTTCCACACTAATACAAGTGCAAAAGTGGTTTCTTGCACCAACACAAGTGCTAAAAGTGGTTTTTCAACACTAACACAAGTGCGAAATGTGGTTTTTCAACACTATCACAAGTGCAAAAAGTGTTTTTTCCACACTAATACAAGTGCAAAAGTGATTTCCTGCACCAACACAAGGGCGAAAAGTGGTTTTTCAACACTAACACAAGTGCAAAAAGTGGTTTTACAACACTATCACAAGTGCAAAAAGTGGTTTTTCCACACTAATACAAGTGCAAAAGTGGTTTCCTGCACCAACACAAGTGCAAAAAGTGGTTTTTCAACACTAACACAAGTGCGAAAAGTGGTTTTCCCACACTAATACAAGTGCAAAAGTGGTTTCCTGCACCAACACAAGTGCGAAAAGTGGTTTTTCAACACTAACAGAAGTGCGAAAAGTGGTTTTTCAACACTATCACAAGTGCGAAAAGTGGTTTTTCCACACTAATACAAGTGCAAAAGTGGTTTCCTGCACCAACACAAGTGCGAAAAGTGGTTTTTCAACACTAACACAAGTGTGAAAAGTGGTTTTTCAACACTAACACAAGTGCGAAAAGTGGTTTTTCAACAATAACACAAGTGCGAAAAGTGGTTTTTCCACACTAATACAAGTGCAAAAATGGTTTCCTGCACCAACACAAGCGCGAAAAGTGGTTTTTCAACACTAACACAAGTGCAAAAAGTGGTTTCCTACACCAACACAAGTGGGAAAAGTGGATTTTCAACACTAACACAAGTGCGAAAAGTGGTTTTTCAACACTAACACAAGTGCGAAAAGTGGTTTCCTTCACTAACACAAGTGGGAAAAGTGGTTTTTCAACAATAACACAAGTGCGAAAAGTGGTTTTTCCACACTAATACATGTGCAAAAGTGGTTTCCTGCACCAACACAAGTGAGAAAAGTGGTTTTTCAACACGAACACAAGTGCAAAAAGTGGTTTTTCCACACTAATACAAGTGCAAAAGTGGTTTCCTGCACCAACACAAGTGCTAAAAGTGGTTTTTCAACACTAACACAAGTGCGAAAAGTGGTTTTTCAACACTATCACAAGTGCAAAAAGTGGTTTTTCAACACTAACAAAAGTGCGAAAAGTTGTTTTTCCACACTAATACAAGTGCAAAAGTGATTTCCTGCACCAACACAAGGGCGAAAAGTGGTTTTTCAACACAAACACAAGTGCAAAAAGTGGTTTTACAACACTATCACAAGTGCAAAAAGTGGTTTTTCCACACTAATACAAGTGCAAAAGTGGTTTCCTGCACCAACACAAGTGCAAAAAGTGGTTTTTCAACACTAACACAAGTGCGAAAAGTGGTTTTCCCACACTAATACAAGTGCAAAAGTGGTTTCCTGCACCAACACAAGTGCGAAAAGTGGTTTTTCAACACTAACAGAAGTGCGAAAAGTGGTTTTTCAACACTATCACAAGTGCGAAAAGTGGTTTTTCCACACTAATACAAGTGCAAAAGTGGTTTCCTGCACCAACACAAGTGCGAAAAGTGGTTTTTCAACACTAACACAAGTATGAAAAGTGGTTTTTCAACACTAACACAAGTGCAAAAAGTGGTTTTTCAACAATAACACAAGTGCGAAAAGTGGTTTTTCCACACTAATACAAGTGCAAAAGTGGTTTCCTGCACCAACACAAGTGAGAAAAGTGGTTTTTCAACACTAACACAAGTGCGAAAAGTGGTTTTTCCACACTAATACAAGTGCAAAAATGGTTTCCTGCACCAACACAAGCGCGAAAAGTGGTTTTTCAACACTAACACAAGTGCGAAAAGTGGTTTCCTACACCAACACAAGTGGGAAAAGTGGATTTTCAACACTAACACAAGTGCGAAAAGTGGTTTTTCAACACTAACACAAGTGCGAAAAGTGGTTTCCTTCACTAACACAAGTGGGAAAAGTGGTTTTTCAACACTAACACAAGTGCGAAAAGTGGTTTTTCCACACTAATACAAGTGCAAAAGTGGTTTCCTGCACCAACACAAGTGCGAAAAGTGGTTTTTCAACACTAACACAAGTGCGAAAAGTGGTTTTTCCACACTAATACATGTGCAAAAGTGGTTTCCTGCACCAACACAAGTGCAAAAAGTGGTTTTTCAACACTAACACAAGTGCGAAAAGGGGTTTTTCAACACTATCATAAGTGCAAAAAGTGTTTTTCCACACTAATACAAGTGCAAAAGTGGTTTCCTGCACCAACACAAGTACGAAAAGTGGTTTTTCAACACTAACACAAGTGCGAAAAGTGGGTTTTCAACACTAACACAAGTGCGAAAGTGGTTTCCTGCACCAACACAAGTGCGAAAAGTGGTTTTTCAACACTAACACAAGTGCGAAAAGTGGTTTTTAAACACTATCACAAGTGCGAAAAGTGTTTTTCCACACTAATACAAGTGCAAAAGTGGTTTCCTGCACCAACACAAGTGCGAAAAGTGGTTTTTCAACACTAACACAAGTGTGAAAAGTGGTTTTTCAACACTAACACAAGTGCAAAAAGTGGTTTTTCAACACTATCACAAGTGCAAAAAGTGTTTTTTCCACACTAATACAAGTGCAAAAGTGGTTTCTTGCACCAACACAAGTGCTAAAAGTGGTTTTTCAACACTAACACAAGTGCGAAATGTGGTTTTTCAACACTATCACAAGTGCAAAAAGTGTTTTTTCCACACTAATACAAGTGCAAAAGTGGTTTCCTGCACCAACACAAGTGCGAAAAGTGGTTTTTCAACACTAACACAAGTGCGAAAAGTGGTTTTTCAACACTAACACAAGTGCAAAAAGTGGTTTTTCCACACTAATACAAGTGCAAAAGTGGTTTCCTGCACCAACACAAGTGCGAAAAGTGGTTTTTCAACACTAACACAAGTGCGAAAAGTGGTTTTTCAACACTATCACAAGTGCAAAAAGTGTTTTTTCCACACTAATACAAGTGCAAAAGTGGTTTCCTGCACCAACACAATTGCGAAAAGTGGTCTTTCAACACTAACACAAGTGCGAAAAGTGGTTTTTCAACACTAACACAAGTGCGAAAAGTGGTTTCCTGCACCAACACAAGTGCGAAAAGTGGTTTTTCAACACTAACATAAGTGCGAAAAGTGGTGTTTCCACACTAATACAAGTGCAAAAGTGGTTTCCTGCACCAACACAAGTGCGAAAAGTGGTTTTTCAACACTAACAGAAGTGCGAAAAGTGGTTTTTCAACACTATCACAAGTGCGAAAAGTGGTTTTTCCACACTAATACAAGTGCAAAAGTGGTTTCCTGCACCAACACAAGTGTGAAAAGTGGTTTTTTAACACTAACACAAGTGTGAAAAGTGGTTTTTCAACACTAACACAAGTGCGAAAAGTGGTTTTTCAACACTAACACAAGTGCGAAAAGTGGTTTTTCCAAACTAATACAAGTGCAAAAGTGGTTTCCTGCACCAACACAAGTGAGAAAAGTGGTTTTTCAACACTAACACAAGTGCAAAAAGTGGTTTTTCCACACTAATACAAGTGCAAAAGTGGTTTCCTGCACCAACACAAGTGCTAAAAGTGGTTTTTCAAAACTAACACAAGTGCGAAAAGTGGTTTTTCAACACTATCACAAGTGCAAAAAGTGGTTTTTCAACACTAACAAAAGTGCGAAAAGTTGTTTTTACACACTAATACAAGTGCAAAAGTGATTTCCTGCACCAACACAAGGGCAAAAAGTGGTTTTTCAACACTAACACAAGTGCAAAAAGTGGTTTTACAACACTATCACAAGTGCAAAAAGTGGTTTTTCCACACTAATACAAGTGCAAAAGTGGTTTCCTGCACCAACACAAGTGCAAAAAGTGGTTTTTCAACACTAACACAAGTGCGAAAAGTGGTTTTCCCACACTAATACAAGTGCAAAAGTGGTTTCCTGCACCAACACAAGTGCGAAAAGTGGTTTTTCAACACTAACAGAAGTGCGAAAAGTGGTTTTTCAACACTATCACAAGTGCGAAAAGTGGTTTTTCCACACTAATACAAGTGCAACAGTGGTTTCCTGCACCAACACAAGTGCGAAAAGTGGTTTTTCAACACTAACACAAGTGTGAAAAGTGGTTTTTCAACACTAACACAAGTGTGAAAAGTGGTTTTTCAACAATAACACAAGTGCGAAAAGTGGTTTTTCCACACTAATACAAGTGCAAAAATGGTTTCCTGCACCAACACAAGCGCGAAAAGTGGTTTTTCAACACTAACACAAGTGCAAAAAGTGGTTTCCTACACCAACACAAGTGGGAAAAGTGGATTTTCAACACTAACACAAGTGCGAAAAGTGGTTTTTCAACACTAACACAAGTGCGAAAAGTGGTTTCCTTCACTAACACAAGTGGGAAAAGTGGTTTTTCAACACTAACACAAGTGCGAAAAGTGGTTTTTCCACACTAATACAAGTGCAAAAGTGGTTTCCTGCACCAACACAAGTGCGAAAAGTGGTTTTTCAACAATAACACAAGTGCGAAAAGTGGTTTTTCCACACTAATACATGTGCAAAAGTGGTTTCCTGCACCAACACAAGTGCAAAAAGTGGTTTTTCAACACTAACACAAGTGCGAAAAGTGGTTTCCTTCACTAACACAAGTGGGAAAAGTGGTTTTTCAACACTAACACAAGTGCGAAAAGTGGTTTTTCCACACTAATACAAGTGCAAAAGTGGTTTCCTGCACCAACACATGTGCGAAAAGTGGTTTTTCAACACTAACACAAGTGCGAAAAGTGGTTTTTCAACACTAACACAAGTGCGAAAAGTGGTTTCCTTCACTAACACAAGTGGGAAAAGTGGTTTTTCAACACTAACACAAGTGCGAAAAGTGGTTTTTCCACACTAATACAAGTGCAAAAGTGGTTTCCTGCACCAACACAAGTGCGAAAAGTGGTTTTTCAACACTAACACAAGTGCGAAAAGTGGTTTTTCAACACTATCACAAGTGCAAAAAGTGTTTTTTCCACACTAATACAAGTGCAAAAGTGGTTTCCTGCACCAACACAAGTGCGAAAAGTGTTTTTCCACACTAATACAAGTGCAAAAGTGGTTTCCTGCACCAACACAAGTGCGAAAAGTGGTTTTTCAACACTAACACAAGTGTGAAAAGTGGTTTTTCAACACTAACACAAGTGCAAAAAGTGGTTTTTCAACACTATCACAAGTGCAAAAAGTGTTTTTTCCACACTAATACAAGTGCAAAAGTGGTTTCTTGCACCAACACAAGTGCTAAAAGTGGTTTTTCAACACTAACACAAGTGCGAAATGTGGTTTTTCAACACTATCACAAGTGCAAAAAGTGTTTTTTCCACACTAATACAAGTGCAAAAGTGGTTTCCTGCACCAACACAAGTGCGAAAAGTGGTTTTTCAACACTAACACAAGTGCGAAAAGTGGTTTTTCAACACTAACACAAGTGCAAAAAGTGGTTTTTCCACACTAATACAAGTGCAAAAGTGGTTTCCTGCACCAACACAAGTGCGAAAAGTGGTTTTTCAACACTAACACAAGTGCGAAAAGTGGTTTTTCAACACTATCACAAGTGCAAAAAGTGTTTTTTCCACACTAATACAAGTGCAAAAGTGGTTTCCTGCACCAACACAATTGCGAAAAGTGGTCTTTCAACACTAACACAAGTGCGAAAAGTGGTTTTTCAACACTAACACAAGTGCGAAAAGTGGTTTCCTGCACCAACACAAGTGCGAAAAGTGGTTTTTCAACACTAACACAAGTGCGAAAAGTGGTTTTTCCACACTAATACAAGTGCAAAAGTGGTTTCCTGCACCAACACAAGTGCGAAAAGTGGTTTTTCAACACTAACAGAAGTGCGAAAGTGGTTTTTCAACACTATCACAAGTGCGAAAAGTGGTTTTTCCACACTAATACAAGTGCAAAAGTGGTTTCCTGCACCAACATAAGTGCGAAAAGTGGTTTTTCAACACTAACACAAGTGTGAAAAGTGGTTTTTCAACACTAACACAAGTGCGAAAAGTGGTTTTTCAACAATAACACAAGTGCGAAAAGTGGTTTTTCCACACTAATACAAGTGCAAAAATGGTTTCCTGCACCAACACAAGCGCGAAAAGTGGTTTTTCAACACTAACACAAGTGCAAAAAGTGGTTTCCTACACCAACACAAGTGGGAAAAGTGGATTTTCAACACTAACACAAGTGCGAAAAGTGGTTTTTCAACACTAACACAAGTGCGAAAAGTGGTTTCCTTCACTAACACAAGTGGGAAAAGTGGTTTTTCAACACTAACAAAAGTGCGAAAAGTTGTTTTTCCACACTAATACAAGTGCAAAAGTGATTTCCTGCACCAACACAAGGGCAAAAAGTGGTTTTTCAACACTAACACAAGTGCAAAAAGTGGTTTTACAACACTATCAAAAGTGCAAAAAGTGGTTTTTCCACACTAATACAAGTGCAAAAGTGGTTTCCTGCACCAACACAAGTGCAAAAAGTGGTTTTTCAACACTAACACAAGTGCAAAAAGTGGTTTCCTACACCAACACAAGTGGGAAAAGTGGATTTTCAACACTAACACAAGTGCGAAAAGTGGTTTTTCAACACTAACACAAGTGCGAAAAGTGGTTTCCTTCACTAACACAAGTGGGAAAAGTGGTTTTTCAACACTAACACAAGTGCGAAAAGTGGTTTTTCCACACTAATACAAGTGCAAAAGTGGTTTCCTGCACCAACACAAGTGCGAAAAGTGGTTTTTCAACACTAACACAAGTGCGAAAAGTGGTTTTTCCACACTAATACATGTGCAAAAGTGGTTTCCTGCACCAACACAAGTGCAAAAAGTGGTTTTTCAACACTAACACAAGTGCGAAAAGGGGTTTTTCAACACTATCATAAGTGCAAAAAGTGTTTTTCCACACTAATACAAGTGCAAAAGTGGTTTCCTGCACCAACACAAGTACGAAAAGTGGTTTTTCAACACTAACACAAGTGCGAAAAGTGGGTTTTCAACACTAACACAAGTGCGAAAGTGGTTTCCTGCACCAACACAAGTGCGAAAAGTGGTTTTTCAACACTAACACAAGTGCGAAAAGTGGTTTTTAAACACTATCACAAGTGCGAAAAGTGTTTTTCCACACTAATACAAGTGCAAAAGTGGTTTCCTGCACCAACACAAGTGCGAAAAGTGGTTTTTCAACACTAACACAAGTGTGAAAAGTGGTTTTTCAACACTAACACAAGTGCAAAAAGTGGTTTTTCAACACTATCACAAGTGCAAAAAGTGTTTTTTCCACACTAATACAAGTGCAAAAGTGGTTTCTTGCACCAACACAAGTGCTAAAAGTGGTTTTTCAACACTAACACAAGTGCGAAATGTGGTTTTTCAACACTATCACAAGTGCAAAAAGTGTTTTTTCCACACTAATACAAGTGCAAAAGTGGTTTCCTGCACCAACACAAGTGCGAAAAGTGGTTTTTCAACACTAACACAAGTGCGAAAAGTGGTTTTTCAACACTAACACAAGTGCAAAAAGTGGTTTTTCCACACTAATACAAGTGCAAAAGTGGTTTCCTGCACCAACACAAGTGCGAAAAGTGGTTTTTCAACACTAACACAAGTGCGAAAAGTGGTTTTTCAACACTATCACAAGTGCAAAAAGTGTTTTTTCCACACTAATACAAGTGCAAAAGTGGTTTCCTGCACCAACACAATTGCGAAAAGTGGTCTTTCAACACTAACACAAGTGCGAAAAGTGGTTTTTCAACACTAACACAAGTGCGAAAAGTGGTTTCCTGCACCAACACAAGTGCGAAAAGTGGTTTTTCAACACTAACATAAGTGCGAAAAGTGGTGTTTCCACACTAATACAAGTGCAAAAGTGGTTTCCTGCACCAACACAAGTGCGAAAAGTGGTTTTTCAACACTAACAGAAGTGCGAAAAGTGGTTTTTCAACACTATCACAAGTGCGAAAAGTGGTTTTTCCACACTAATACAAGTGCAAAAGTGGTTTCCTGCACCAACACAAGTGTGAAAAGTGGTTTTTTAACACTAACACAAGTGTGAAAAGTGGTTTTTCAACACTAACACAAGTGCGAAAAGTGGTTTTTCAACACTAACACAAGTGCGAAAAGTGGTTTTTCCAAACTAATACAAGTGCAAAAGTGGTTTCCTGCACCAACACAAGTGAGAAAAGTGGTTTTTTCAACACTAACACAAGTGCAAAAAGTGGTTTTTCCACACTAATACAAGTGCAAAAGTGGTTTCCTGCACCAACACAAGTGCTAAAAGTGGTTTTTCAAAACTAACACAAGTGCGAAAAGTGGTTTTTCAACACTATCACAAGTGCAAAAAGTGGTTTTTCAACACTAACAAAAGTGCGAAAAGTTGTTTTTACACACTAATACAAGTGCAAAAGTGATTTCCTGCACCAACACAAGGGCAAAAAGTGGTTTTTCAACACTAACACAAGTGCAAAAAGTGGTTTTACAACACTATCACAAGTGCAAAAAGTGGTTTTTCCACACTAATACAAGTGCAAAAGTGGTTTCCTGCACCAACACAAGTGCAAAAAGTGGTTTTTCAACACTAACACAAGTGCGAAAAGTGGTTTTCCCACACTAATACAAGTGCAAAAGTGGTTTCCTGCACCAACACAAGTGCGAAAAGTGGTTTTTCAACACTAACAGAAGTGCGAAAAGTGGTTTTTCAACACTATCACAAGTGCGAAAAGTGGTTTTTCCACACTAATACAAGTGCAACAGTGGTTTCCTGCACCAACACAAGTGCGAAAAGTGGTTTTTCAACACTAACACAAGTGTGAAAAGTGGTTTTTCAACACTAACACAAGTGTGAAAAGTGGTTTTTCAACAATAACACAAGTGCGAAAAGTGGTTTTTCCACACTAATACAAGTGCAAAAATGGTTTCCTGCACCAACACAAGCGCGAAAAGTGGTTTTTCAACACTAACACAAGTGCAAAAAGTGGTTTCCTACACCAACACAAGTGGGAAAAGTGGATTTTCAACACTAACACAAGTGCGAAAAGTGGTTTTTCAACACTAACACAAGTGCGAAAAGTGGTTTCCTTCACTAACACAAGTGGGAAAAGTGGTTTTTCAACACTAACACAAGTGCGAAAAGTGGTTTTTCCACACTAATACAAGTGCAAAAGTGGTTTCCTGCACCAACACAAGTGCGAAAAGTGGTTTTTCAACAATAACACAAGTGCGAAAAGTGGTTTTTCCACACTAATACATGTGCAAAAGTGGTTTCCTGCACCAACACAAGTGCAAAAAGTGGTTTTTCAACACTAACACAAGTGCGAAAAGTGGTTTCCTTCACTAACACAAGTGGGAAAAGTGGTTTTTCAACACTAACACAAGTGCGAAAAGTGGTTTTTCCACACTAATACAAGTGCAAAAGTGGTTTCCTGCACCAACACATGTGCGAAAAGTGGTTTTTCAACACTAACACAAGTGCGAAAAGTGGTTTTTCAACACTAACACAAGTGCGAAAAGTGGTTTCCTTCACTAACACAAGTGGGAAAAGTGGTTTTTCAACACTAACACAAGTGCGAAAAGTGGTTTTTCCACACTAATACAAGTGCAAAAGTGGTTTCCTGCACCAACACAAGTGCGAAAAGTGGTTTTTCAACACTAACACAAGTGCGAAAAGTGGTTTTTCAACACTATCACAAGTGCAAAAAGTGTTTTTTCCACACTAATACAAGTGCAAAAGTGGTTTCCTGCACCAACACAAGTGCGAAAAGTGTTTTTCCACACTAATACAAGTGCAAAAGTGGTTTCCTGCACCAACACAAGTGCGAAAAGTGGTTTTTCAACACTAACACAAGTGTGAAAAGTGGTTTTTCAACACTAACACAAGTGCAAAAAGTGGTTTTTCAACACTATCACAAGTGCAAAAAGTGTTTTTTCCACACTAATACAAGTGCAAAAGTGGTTTCTTGCACCAACACAAGTGCTAAAAGTGGTTTTTCAACACTAACACAAGTGCGAAATGTGGTTTTTCAACACTATCACAAGTGCAAAAAGTGTTTTTTCCACACTAATACAAGTGCAAAAGTGGTTTCCTGCACCAACACAAGTGCGAAAAGTGGTTTTTCAACACTAACACAAGTGCGAAAAGTGGTTTTTCAACACTAACACAAGTGCAAAAAGTGGTTTTTCCACACTAATACAAGTGCAAAAGTGGTTTCCTGCACCAACACAAGTGCGAAAAGTGGTTTTTCAACACTAACACAAGTGCGAAAAGTGGTTTTTCAACACTATCACAAGTGCAAAAAGTGTTTTTTCCACACTAATACAAGTGCAAAAGTGGTTTCCTGCACCAACACAATTGCGAAAAGTGGTCTTTCAACACTAACACAAGTGCGAAAAGTGGTTTTTCAACACTAACACAAGTGCGAAAAGTGGTTTCCTGCACCAACACAAGTGCGAAAAGTGGTTTTTCAACACTAACACAAGTGCGAAAAGTGGTTTTTCCACACTAATACAAGTGCAAAAGTGGTTTCCTGCACCAACACAAGTGCGAAAAGTGGTTTTTCAACACTAACAGAAGTGCGAAAGTGGTTTTTCAACACTATCACAAGTGCGAAAAGTGGTTTTTCCACACTAATACAAGTGCAAAAGTGGTTTCCTGCACCAACATAAGTGCGAAAAGTGGTTTTTCAACACTAACACAAGTGTGAAAAGTGGTTTTTCAACACTAACACAAGTGCGAAAAGTGGTTTTTCAACAATAACACAAGTGCGAAAAGTGGTTTTTCCACACTAATACAAGTGCAAAAATGGTTTCCTGCACCAACACAAGCGCGAAAAGTGGTTTTTCAACACTAACACAAGTGCAAAAAGTGGTTTCCTACACCAACACAAGTGGGAAAAGTGGATTTTCAACACTAACACAAGTGCGAAAAGTGGTTTTTCAACACTAACACAAGTGCGAAAAGTGGTTTCCTTCACTAACACAAGTGGGAAAAGTGGTTTTTCAACACTAACAAAAGTGCGAAAAGTTGTTTTTCCACACTAATACAAGTGCAAAAGTGATTTCCTGCACCAACACAAGGGCAAAAAGTGGTTTTTCAACACTAACACAAGTGCAAAAAGTGGTTTTACAACACTATCAAAAGTGCAAAAAGTGGTTTTTCCACACTAATACAAGTGCAAAAGTGGTTTCCTGCACCAACACAAGTGCAAAAAGTGGTTTTTCAACACTAACACAAGTGCGAAAAGTGGTTTTCCCACACTAATACAAGTGCAAAAGTGGTTTCCTGCACCAACACAAGTGCGAAAAGTGGTTTTTCAACACTAACAGAAGTGCGAAAAGTGGTTTTTCAACACTATCACAAGTGCGAAAAGTGGTTTTTCCACACTAATACAAGTGCAAAAGTGGTTTCCTGCACCAACACAAGTGCGAAAAGTGGTTTTTCAACACTAACACAAGTGTGAAAAGTGGTTTTTCAACACTAACACAAGTGCGAAAAGTGGTTTTTCAACAATAATACAAGTGCGAAAAGTGGTTTTTCCACACTAATACAAGTGCAAAAATGGTTTCCTGCACCAACACAAGCGCGAAAAGTGGTTTTTCAACACTAACACAAGTGCAAAAAGTGGTTTCCTACACCAACACAAGTGGGAAAAGTGGATTTTCAACACTAACACAAGTGCGAAAAGTGGTTTTTTCAACACTAACACAAGTGCGAAAAGTGGTTTCCTTCACTAACACAAGTGGGAAAAGTGGTTTTTCAACACTAACACAAGTGCGAAAAGTGGTTTTTCCACACTAATACAAGTGCAAAAGTGGTTTCCTGCACCAACACAAGTGCGAAAAGTGGTTTTTCAACAATAACACAAGTGCGAAAAGTGGTTTTTCCACACTAATACATGTGCAAAAGTGGTTTCCTGCACCAACACAAGTGCAAAAAGTGGTTTTTCAACACTAACACAAGTGCGAAAAGTGGTTTCCTTCACTAACACAAGTGGGAAAAGTGGTTTTTCAACACTAACACAAGTGCGAAAAGTGGTTTTTCCACACTAATACAAGTGCAAAAGTGGTTTCCTGCACCAACACAAGTGCGAAAAGTGGTTTTTCAACACTAACACAAGTGCGAAAAGTGGTTTTTCAACACTAACACAAGTGCGAAAAGTGGTTTCCTTCACTAACACAAGTGGGAAAAGTGGTTTTTCAACACTAACACAAGTGCGAAAAGTGGTTTTTCCACACTAATACAAGTGCAAAAGTGGTTTCCTGCACCAACACAAGTGCGAAAAGTGGTTTTTCAACACTAACACAAGTGCGAAAAGTGGTTTTTCAACACTATCACAAGTGCAAAAAGTGTTTTTTCCACACTAATACAAGTGCAAAAGTGGTTTCCTGCACCAAGACAAGTGCGAAAAGTGTTTTTCCACACTAATACAAGTGCAAAAGTGGTTTCCTGCACCAACACAAGTGCGAAAAGTGGTTTTTCAACACTAACACAAGTGTGAAAAGTGGTTTTTCAACACTAACACAAGTGCAAAAAGTGGTTTTTCAACACTATCACAAGTGCAAAAAGTGTTTTTTCCACACTAATACAAGTGCAAAAGTGGTTTCTTGCACCAACACAAGTGCTAAAAGTGGTTTTTCAACACTAACACAAGTGCGAAATGTGGTTTTTCAACACTATCACAAGTGCAAAAAGTGTTTTTTCCACACTAATACAAGTGCAAAAGTGGTTTCCTGCACCAACACAAGTGCGAAAAGTGGTTTTTCAACACTAACACAAGTGCGAAAAGTGGTTTTTCAACACTAACACAAGTGCAAAAAGTGGTTTTTCCACACTAATACAAGTGCAAAAGTGGTTTCCTGCACCAACACAAGTGCGAAAAGTGGTTTTTCAACACTAACACAAGTGCGAAAAGTGGTTTTTCAACACTATCACAAGTGCAAAAAGTGTTTTTTCCACACTAATACAAGTGCAAAAGTGGTTTCCTGCACCAACACAATTGCGAAAAGTGGTCTTTCAACACTAACACAAGTGCGAAAAGTGGTTTTTCAACACTAACACAAGTGCGAAAAGTGGTTTCCTGCACCAACACAAGTGCGAAAAGTGGTTTTTCAACACTAACACAAGTGCGAAAAGTGGTTTTTCCACACTAATACAAGTGCAAAAGTGGTTTCCTGCACCAACACAAGTGCGAAAAGTGGTTTTTCAACACTAACAGAAGTGCGAAAAGTGGTTTTTCAACACTATCACAAGTGCGAAAAGTGGTTTTTCCACACTAATACAAGTGCAAAAGTGGTTTCCTGCACCAACACAAGTGCGAAAAGTGGTTTTTCAACACTAACACAAGTGTGAAAAGTGGTTTTTCAACACTAACACAAGTGCGAAAAGTGGTTTTTCAACACTAACACAAGTGCGAAAAGTGGTTTTTCCACACTAATACAAGTGCAAAAGTGGTTTCCTGCACCAACACAAGTGAGAAAAGTGGTTTTTCAACACTAACACAAGTGAGAAAAGTGGTTTTTCCACACTAATACAAGTGCAAAAGTGGTTTCCTGCACCAACACAAGTGCTAAAAGTGGTTTTTCAACACTAACACAAGTGCGAAAAGTGGTTTTTCAACACTATCACAAGTGCAAAAAGTGGTTTTTCAACACTAACAAAAGTGCGAAAAGTTGTTTTTCCACACTAATACAAGTGCAAAAGTGATTTCCTGCACCAACACAAGGGCGAAAAGTGGTTTTTCAACACTAACACAAGTGCAAAAAGTGGTTTTACAACACTATCACAAGTGCAAAAAGTGGTTTTTCCACACTAATACAAGTGCAAAAGTGGTTTCCTGCACCAACACAAGTGCAAAAAGTGGTTTTTCAACACTAACACAAGTGCGAAAAGTGGTTTTCCCACACTAATACAAGTGCAAAAGTGGTTTCCTGCACCAACACAAGTGCGAAAAGTGGTTTTTCAACACTAACAGAAGTGCGAAAAGTGGTTTTTCAACACTATCACAAGTGCGAAAAGTGGTTTTTCCACACTAATACAAGTGCAAAAGTGGTTTCCTGCACCAACACAAGTGCGAAAAGTGGTTTTTCAACACTAACACAAGTGTGAAAAGTGGTTTTTCAACACTAACACAAGTGCGAAAAGTGGTTTTTCAACAATAACACAAGTGCGAAAAGTGGTTTTTCCACACTAATACAAGTGCAAAAATGGTTTCCTGCACCAACACAAGCGCGAAAAGTGGTTTTTCAACACTAACACAAGTGCAAAAAGTGGTTTCCTACACCAACACAAGTGGGAAAAGTGGATTTTCAACACTAACACAAGTGCGAAAAGTGGTTTTTCAACACTAACACAAGTGCGAAAAGTGGTTTCCTTCACTAACACAAGTGGGAAAAGTGGTTTTTCAACACTAACACAAGTGCGAAAAGTGGTTTTTCCACACTAATACAAGTGCAAAAGTGGTTTCCTGCACCAACACAAGTGCGAAAAGTGGTTTTTCAACAATAACACAAGTGCGAAAAGTGGTTTTTCCACACTAATACATGTGCAAAAGTGGTTTCCTGCACCAAAACAAGCGCAAAAAGTGGTTTTTCAACACTAACACAAGTGCGAAAAGGGGTTTTTCAACACTATCATAAGTGCAAAAAGTGTTTTCCCACACTAATACAAGTGCAAAAGTGGTTTCCTGCACCAACACAAGTACGAAAAGTGGTTTTTCAACACTAACACAAGTGCGAAAAGTGGTTTTTCAACACTAACACAAGTGCGAAAGTGGTTTCCTGCACCAACACAAGTGCGAAAAGTGGTTTTTCAACACTAACGCAAGTGCGAAAAGTGGTTTTTCAACACTATCACAAGTGCAAAAAGTGTTTTTTCCACACTAATACAAGTGCAAAAGTGGTTTCCTGCACCAACACAAGTGCAAAAAGTGGTTTTTCAACACTAACACAAGTGCGAAAAGTGGTTTTTCAACACTAACACAAGTGCGAAAAGTGGTTTTTCCACACTAATACAAGTGCAAAAGTGGTTTCCTGCACCAACACAAGTGCGAAAAGTGGTTTTTCAACACTATCACAAGTGCGAAAAGTGGTTTTTCCACACTAATACAAGTGCAAAAGTGGTTTCCTGCACCAACACAAGTGCGAAAAGTGGTTTTTCAACACTAACACAAGTGTGAAAAGTGGTTTTTCAACACTAACACAAGTGCGAAAAGTGGTTTTTCAACACTAACACAAGTGCGAAAAGTGGTTTTTCCACACTAATACAAGTGCAAAAGTGGTTTCCTGCACCAACACAAGTGAGAAAAGTGGTTTTTCAACACTAACACAAGTGAGAAAAGTGGTTTTTCCACACTAATACAAGTGCAAAAGTGGTTTCCTGCACCAACACAAGTGCTAAAAGTGGTTTTTCAACACTAACACAAGTGCGAAAAGTGGTTTTTCAACACTATCACAAGTGCAAAAAGTGGTTTTTCAACACTAACAAAAGTGCGAAAAGTTGTTTTTCCACACTAATACAAGTGCAAAAGTGATTTCCTGCACCAACACAAGGGCGAAAAGTTGTTTTTCAACACTAACACAAGTGCAAAAAGTGGTTTTACAACACTATCACAAGTGCAAAAAGTGGTTTTTCCACACTAATACAAGTGCAAAAGTGGTTTCCTGCACCAACACAAGTGCAAAAAGTGGTTTTTCAACACTAACACAAGTGCGAAAAGTGGTTTTCCCACACTAATACAAGTGCAAAAGTGGTTTCCTGCACCAACACAAGTGCGAAAAGTGGTTTTTCAACACTAACAGAAGTGCGAAAAGTGGTTTTTCAACACTATCACAAGTGCGAAAAGTGGTTTTTCCACACTAATACAAGTGCAAAAGTGGTTTCCTGCACCAACACAAGTGCGAAAAGTGGTTTTTCAACACTAACACAAGTGTGAAAAGTGGTTTTTCCACACTAATACAAGTGCAAAAATGGTTTCCTGCACCAACACAAGCGCGAAAAGTGGTTTTTCAACACTAACACAAGTGCAAAAAGTGGTTTCCTACACCAACACAAGTGGGAAAAGTGGATTTTCAACACTAACACAAGTGCGAAAAGTGGTTTTTCAACACTAAAACAAGTGCGAAAAGTGGTTTCCTTCACTAACACAAGTGGGAAAAGTGGTTTTTCAACACTAACACAAGTGCGAAAAGTGGTTTTTCCACACTAATACAAGTGCAAAAGTGGTTTCCTGCACCAACACAAGTGCGAAAAGTGGTTTTTCAACAATAACACAAGTGCGAAAAGTGGTTTTTCCACACTAATACATGTGCAAAAGTGGTTTCCTGCACCAAAACAAGCGCAAAAAGTGGTTTTTCAACACTAACACAAGTGCGAAAAGGGGTTTTTCAACACTATCATAAGTGCAAAAAGTGTTTTTCCACACTAATACAAGTGCAAAAGTGGTTTCCTGCACCAACACAAGTACGAAAAGTGGTTTTTCAACACTAACACAAGTGCGAAAAGTGGTTTTTCAACACTAACACAAGTGCGAAAGTGGTTTCCTGCACCAACACAAGTGCGAAAAGTGGTTTTTCAACACTAACGCAAGTGCGAAAAGTGGTTTTTCAACACTATCACAAGTGCAAAAAGTGTTTTTTCCACACTAATACAAGTGCAAAAGTGGTTTCCTGCACCAACACAAGTGCGAAAAGTGTTTCTCCACACTAATACAAGTGCAAAAGTGGTTTCCTGCACCAACACAAGTGCGAAAAGTGGTTTTTCAACACTAACACAAGTGTGAAAAGTGGTTTTTCAACACTAACATAAGTGCGAAAAGTGGTTTTTCAACAATAACACAAGTGCGAAAAGTGGTTTTTCCACACTAATACAAGTGCAAAAGTGGTTTCCTGCACCAACACAAGTGAGAAAAGTGGTTTTTCAACACTAACACAAGTGCGAAAAGTGGTTTTTCCACACTAATACAAGTGCAAAAGTGGTTTCCTGCACCAACACAAGCGCGAAAAGTGGTTTTTCAACACTAACACAAGTGCGAAAAGTGGTTTCCTACACCAACACAAGTGGGAAAAGTGGCTTTTCAACACTAACACAAGTGCGAAAAGTGGTTTTTCAACACTATCACAAGTGCGAAAAGTGGTTTCCTTCACTAACACAAGTGGGAAAAGTGGTTTTTCAACACTAACACAAGTGCGAAAAGTGGTTTTTCCACACTAATACAAGTGCAAAAGTGGTTTCCTGCACCAACACAAGCGCGAAAAGTGGTTTTTCAACACTAACACAAGTGTGAAAAGTGGTTTTTCAACACTAACACAAGTGCGAAAAGTGGTTTTTCAACAATAACACAAGTGCGAAAAGTGGTTTTTCCACACTAATACAAGTGCAAAAGTGGTTTCCTGCACCAACACAAGTGAGAAAAGTGGTTTTTCAACACTAACACAAGTGCGAAAAGTGGTTTTTCCACACTAATACAAGTGCAAAAGTGGTTTCCTGCACCAACACAAGCGCGAAAAGTGGTTTTTCAACACTAACACAAGTGCGAAAAGTGGTTTCCTACACCAACACAAGTGGGAAAAGTGGCTTTTCAACACTAACACAAGTGCGAAAAGTGGTTTTTCAACACTATCACAAGTGCGAAAAGTGGTTTCCTTCACTAACACAAGTGGGAAAAGTGGTTTTTCAACACTAACACAAGTGCGAAAAGTGGTTTTTCCACACTAATACAAGTGCAAAAGTGGTTTCCTGCACCAACACAAGCGCGAAAAGTGGTTTTTCAACACTAACACAAGTGCAAAAAGTGGTTTCCTGCACCAACACAAGTGCGAAAAGTGGTTTTTCAACAATAACACAAATGCGAAAAGTGGTTTTTCCACACTAATACATGTGCAAAAGTGGTTTCCTGCACCAAAACAAGTGCAAAAAGTGGTTTTTCAACACTAACACAAGTGCGAAAAGGGGTTTTTCAACACTATCATAAGTGCAAAAAGTGTTTTTCCACACTAATACAAGTGCAAAAGTGATTTCCTGCACCAACACAAGTACGAAAATTGGTTTTTCAACACTAACACAAGTGCGAAAAGTGGTTTTTCAACACTAACACAAGTGCGAAAGTGGTTTCCTGCACCAACACAAGTGCGAAAAGTGGTTTTTCAACACTAACACAAGTGCGAAAAGTGGTTTTTCAACACTATCACAAGTGCAAAAAGTGTTTTTTCCACACTAATACAAGTGCAAAAGTGGTTTCCTGCACCAACACAAGTGCGAAAAGTGTTTCTCCACACTAATACAAGTGCAAAAGTGGTTTCCTGCACCAACACAAGTGCGAAAAGTGGTTTTTCAACACTAACACAAGTGTGAAAAGTGGTTTTTCAACACTAACACAAGTGCGAAAAGTGGTTTTTCAACAATAACACAAGTGCGAAAAGTGGTTTTTCCACACTAATACAAGTGCAAAAGTGGTTTCCTGCACCAACACAAGTGAGAAAAGTGGTTTTTCAACACTAACACAAGTGCGAAAAGTGGTTTTTCCACACTAATACAAGTGCAAAAGTGGTTTCCTGCACCAACACAAGCGCGAAAAGTGGTTTTTCAACACTAACACAAGTGCGAAAAGTGGTTTCCTACACCAACACACGTGGGAAAAGTGGCTTTTCAACACTAACACAAGTGCGAAAAGTGGTTTTTCAACACTATCACAAGTGCGAAAAGTGGTTTCCTTCACTAACACAAGTGGGAAAAGTGGTTTTTCAACACTAACACAAGTGCGAAAAGTGGTTTTTCCACACTAATACAAGTGCAAAAGTGGTTTCCTGCACCAACACAAGTGCGAAAAGTGGTTTTTCAACACTAACACAAGTGCGAAAAGTGGTTTTTCCACACTAATACATGTGCAAAAGTGGTTTCCTGCACCAACACAAGTGCAAAAAGTGGTTTTTCAACACTAACACAAGTGCGAAAAGGGGTTTTTCAACACTAACACAAGTGCGAAAAGTGGTTTTTCAACACTAACACAAGTGCAAAAAGTGGTTTTTCCACACTAATACAAGTGCAAAAGTGGTTTCCTGCACCAACACAAGTGCGAAAAGTGGTTTTTCAACACTAACACAAGTGCGAAAAGTGGTTTTTCAACACTAACACAAGTGCGAAAAGTGGTTTTTCAACAATAACACAAGTGCGAAAAGTGGTTTTTCCACACTAATACAAGTGCAAAAGTGGTTTCCTGCACCAACACAAGTGAGAAAAGTGGTTTTTCAACACTAACACAAGTGCAAAAAGTGGTTTTTCCACACTAATACAAGTGCAAAAGTGGTTTCCTGCACCAACACAAGCGCGAAAAGTGGTTTTTCAACACTAACACAAGTGCGAAAAGTGGTTTCCTACACCAACACAAGTGGGAAAAGTGGCTTTTCAACACTAACACAAGTGCGAAAAGTGGTTTTTCAACACTATCACAAGTGCGAAAAGTGGTTTCCTTCACTAACACAAGTGGGAAAAGTGGTTTTTCAACACTAACACAAGTGCGAAAAGTGGTTTTTCCACACTAATACAAGTGCAAAAGTGGTTTCCTGCACCAACACAAGCGCGAAAAGTGGTTTTTCAACACTAACACAAGTGTGAAAAGTGGTTTTTCAACACTAACACAAGTGCGAAAAGTGGTTTTTCAACAATAACACAAGTGCGAAAAGTGGTTTTTCCACACTAATACAAGTGCAAAAGTGGTTTCCTGCACCAACACAAGTGAGAAAAGTGGTTTTTCAACACTAACACAAGTGCGAAAAGTGGTTTTTCCACACTAATACAAGTGCAAAAGTGGTTTCCTGCACCAACACAAGCGCGAAAAGTGGTTTTTCAACACTAACACAAGTGCGAAAAGTGGTTTCCTACACCAACACAAGTGGGAAAAGTGGCTTTTCAACACTAACACAAGTGCGAAAAGTGGTTTTTCAACACTATCACAAGTGCGAAAAGTGGTTTCCTTCACTAACACAAGTGGGAAAAGTGGTTTTTCAACACTAACACAAGTGCGAAAAGTGGTTTTTCCACACTAATACAAGTGCAAAAGTGGTTTCCTGCACCAACACAAGCGCGAAAAGTGGTTTTTCAACACTAACACAAGTGCAAAAAGTGGTTTCCTACACCAACACAAGTGGGAAAAGTGGATTTTCAACACTAACACAAGTGCGAAAAGTGGTTTTTCAACACTAACACAAGTGCGAAAAGTGGTTTCCTTCACGAACACAAGTGGGAAAAGTGGTCTTTCAACACTAACACAAGTGCGAAAAGTGGTTTTTCCACACTAATACAAGTGCAAAAGTGGTTTCCTGCACCAACACAAGTGCGAAAAGTGGTTTTTCAACACTAACACAAGTGCGAAAAGTGGTTTTTCAGCACTAACACAAGTGCGAAAAGTGGTTTTTCAACACTAACACAAATGCGAAAAGTGGTTTTTCCACACTAATACAAGTGCAAAAGTGGTTTCCTGCACCAACACAAGTGCGAAAAGTTGTTTTTCAACACTAACACAAGTGCGAAAAGTGGATTTTCAACACTAACACAAGTGCGAAAAGTGGTTTTTCAACACTAACACAAGTGCGAAAAGTGGTTTTAGAACACTAATACAAGTGCAAAAGTGGTTTCCTGCAACAACACAAGTGCGAAAAGTGGTTTTTCAACACTAACACAAGTGCGAAAAGTGGTTTTTCAAAACTAACACAAGTGCGAAAAGTGTTTCTCCACACTAATACAAGTGCAAAAGTGGTTTCCTGCACCAACACAAGTGCGAAAAGTGGTTTTTCAACACTAACACAAGTGTGAAAAGTGGTTTTTCAACACTAACACAAGTGCGAAAAGTGGTTTTTCAACAATAACACAAGTGCGAAAAGTGGTTTTTCCACACTAATACAAGTGCAAAAGTGGTTTCCTGCACCAACACAAGTGAGAAAAGTGGTTTTTCAACACTAACACAAGTGCGAAAAGTGGTTTTTCCACACTAATACAAGTGCAAAAGTGGTTTCCTGCACCAACACAAGCGCGAAAAGTGGTTTTTCAACACTAACACAAGTGCGAAAAGTGGTTTTTCCACACTAATACAAGTGCAAAAGTGGTTTCCTGCACCAACACAAGCGCGAAAAGTGGTTTTTCAACACTAACGCAAGTGCGAAAAGTGGTTTCCTACACCAACACAAGTGGGAAAAGTGGCTTTTCAACACTAACACAAGTGCGAAAAGTGGTTTTTCAACACTATCACAAGTGCGAAAAGTGGTTTCCTTCACTAACACAAGTGGGAAAAGTGGTTTTTCAACACTAACACAAGTGCGAAAAGTGGTTTTTCCACACTAATACAAGTGCAAAAGTGGTTTCCTGCACCAACACAAGCGCGAAAAGTGGTTTTTCAACACTAACACAAGTGCAAAAAGTGGTTTCCTACACCAACACAAGTGGGAAAAGTGGATTTTCAACACTAACACAAGTGCGAAAAGTGGTTTTTCAACACTAACACAAGTGCGAAAAGTGGTTTCCTTCACGAACACAAGTGGGAAAAGTGGTTTTTCAACACTAACACAAGTGCGAAAATTGGTTTTTCCACACTAATACAAGTGCAAAAGTGGTTTCCTGCACCAACACAGGTGCGAAAAGTGGTTTTTCAACAATAACACAAATGCGAAAAGTGGTTTTTCCACACTAATACATGTGCAAAAGTGGTTTCCTGCACCAAAACAAGTGCAAAAAGTGGTTTTTCAACACTAACACAAGTGCGAAAAGGGGTTTTTCAACACTATCATAAGTGCAAAAAGTGTTTTTCCACACTAATACAAGTGCAAAAGTGGTTTCCTGCACCAACACAAGTACGAAAAGTGGTTTTTCAACACTAACACAAGTGCGAAAAGTGGTTTTTCAACACTAACACAAGTGCGAAAGTGGTTTCCTGCACCAACACAAGTGCGAAAAGTGGTTTTTCAACACTAACACAAGTGCGAAAAGTGGTTTTTCAACACTATCACAAGTGCAAAAAGTGTTTTTTCCACACTAATACAAGTGCAAAAGTGGTTTCCTGCACCAACACAAGTGCGAAAAGTGTTTCTCCACACTAATACAAGTGCAAAAGTGGTTTCCTGCACCAACACAAGTGCGAAAAGTGGTTTTTCAACACTAACACAAGTGTGAAAAGTGGTTTTTCAACACTAACACAAGTGCGAAAAGTGGTTTTTCAACAATAACACAAGTGCGAAAAGTGGTTTTTCCACACTAATACAAGTGCAAAAGTGGTTTCCTGCACCAACACAAGTGAGAAAAGTGGTTTTTCAACACTAACACAAGTGCGAAAAGTGGTTTTTCCACACTAATACAAGTGCAAAAGTGGTTTCCTGCACCAACACAAGCGCGAAAAGTGGTTTTTCAACACTAACACAAGTGCGAAAAGTGGTTTCCTACACCAACACAAGTGGGAAAAGTGGCTTTTCAACACTAACACAAGTGCGAAAAGTGGTTTTTCAACACTATCACATTGCGAAAAGTGGTTTCCTTCACTAACACAAGTGGGAAAAGTGGTTTTTCAACACTAACACAAGTGCGAAAAGTGGTTTTTCCACACTAATACAAGTGCAAAAGTGGTTTCCTGCACCAACACAAGTGCGAAAAGTGGTTTTTCAACACTAACACAAGTGCGAAAAGTGGTTTTTCCACACTAATACATGTGCAAAAGTGGTTTCCTGCACCAACACAAGTGCAAAAAGTGGTTTTTCAACACTAACACAAGTGCGAAAAGGGGTTTTTCAACACTAACACAAGTGCGAAAAGTGGTTTTTCAACACTAACACAAGTGCAAAAAGTGGTTTTTCCACACTAATACAAGTGCAAAAGTGGTTTCCTGCACCAACACAAGTGCGAAAAGTGGTTTTTCAACACTAACACAAGTGCGAAAAGTGGTTTTTCAACACTAACACAAGTGCGAAAAGTGGTTTTTCAACAATAACACAAGTGCGAAAAGTGGTTTTTCCACACTAATACAAGTGCAAAAGTGGTTTCCTGCACCAACACAAGTGAGAAAAGTGGTTTTTCAACACTAACACAAGTGCGAAAAGTGGTTTTTCCACACTAATACAAGTGCAAAAGTGGTTTCCTGCACCAACACAAGCGCGAAAAGTGGTTTTTCAACACTAACACAAGTGCGAAAAGTGGTTTCCTACACCAACACAAGTGGGAAAAGTGGCTTTTCAACACTAACACAAGTGCGAAAAGTGGTTTTTCAACACTATCACAAGTGCGAAAAGTGGTTTCCTTCACTAACACAAGTGGGAAAAGTGGTTTTTCAACACTAACACAAGTGCGAAAAGTGGTTTTTCCACACTAATACAAGTGCAAAAGTGGTTTCCTGCACCAACACAAGCGCGAAAAGTGGTTTTTCAACACTAACACAAGTGCAAAAAGTGGTTTCCTACACCAACACAAGTGGGAAAAGTGGAATTTCAACACTAACACAAGTGCGAAAAGTGGTTTTTCAACACTAACACAAGTGCGAAAAGTGGTTTCCTTCACGAACACAAGTGGGAAAAGTGGTTTTTCAACACTAACACAAGTGCGAAAATTGGTTTTTCCACACTAATACAAGTGCAAAAGTGGTTTCCTGCACCAACCCAAGTGCGAAAAGTGGTTTTTCAACAATAACACAAATGCGAAAAGTGGTTTTTTCCACACTAATACATGTGCAAAAGTGGTTTCCTGCACCAAAACAAGTGCAAAAAGTGGTTTTTCAACACTAACACAAGTGCGAAAAGGGGTTTTTCAACACTATCATAAGTGCAAAAAGTGTTTTTCCACACTAATACAAGTGCAAAAGTGGTTTCCTGCACCAACACAAGTACGAAAAGTGGTTTTTCAACACTAACACAAGTGCGAAAAGTGGTTTTTCAACACTAACACAAGTGCGAAAGTGGTTTCCTGCACCAACACAAGTGCGAAAAGTGGTTTTTCAACACTAACACAAGTGCGAAAAGTGGTTTTTCAACACTATCACAAGTGCAAAAAGTGTTTTTTCCACACTAATACAAGTGCAAAAGTGGTTTCCTGCACCAACACAAGTGCGAAAAGTGTTTCTCCACACTAATACAAGTGCAAAAGTGGTTTCCTGCACCAACACAAGTGCGAAAAGTGGTTTTTCAACACTAACACAAGTGTGAAAAGTGGTTTTTCAACACTAACACAAGTGCGAAAAGTGGTTTTTCAACAATAACACAAGTGCGAAAAGTGGTTTTTCCACACTAATACAAGTGCAAAAGTGGTTTCCTGCACCAACACAAGTGAGAAAAGTGGTTTTTCAACACTAACACAAGTGCGAAAAGTGGTTTTTCCACACTAATACAAGTGCAAAAGTGGTTTCCTGCACCAACACAAGCGCGAAAAGTGGTTTTTCAACACTAACACAAGTGCGAAAAGTGGTTTCCTACACCAACACAAGTGGGAAAAGTGGCTTTTCAACACTAACACAAGTGCGAAAAGTGGTTTTTCAACACTATCACATTGCGAAAAGTGGTTTCCTTCACTAACACAAGTGGGAAAAGTGGTTTTTCAACACTAACACAAGTGCGAAAAGTGGTTTTTCCACACTAATACAAGTGCAAAAGTGGTTTCCTGCACCAACACAAGTGCGAAAAGTGGTTTTTCAACACTAACACAAGTGCGAAAAGTGGTTTTTCCACACTAATACATGTGCAAAAGTGGTTTCCTGCACCAACACAAGTGCAAAAAGTGGTTTTTCAACACTAACACAAGTGCGAAAAGGGGTTTTTCAACACTAACACAAGTGCGAAAAGTGGTTTTTCAACACTAACACAAGTGCAAAAAGTGGTTTTTCCACACTAATACAAGTGCAAAAGTGGTTTCCTGCACCAACACAAGTGCGAAAAGTGGTTTTTCAACACTAACACAAGTGCGAAAAGTGGTTTTTCAACACTAACACAAGTGCGAAAAGTGGTTTTTCAACAATAACACAAGTGCGAAAAGTGGTTTTTCCACACTAATACAAGTGCAAAAGTGGTTTCCTGCACCAACACAAGTGAGAAAAGTGGTTTTTCAACACTAACACAAGTGCGAAAAGTGGTTTTTCCACACTAATACAAGTGCAAAAGTGGTTTCCTGCACCAACACAAGCGCGAAAAGTGGTTTTTCAACACTAACACAAGTGCGAAAAGTGGTTTCCTACACCAACACAAGTGGGAAAAGTGGCTTTTCAACACTAACACAAGTGCGAAAAGTGGTTTTTCAACACTATCACAAGTGCGAAAAGTGGTTTCCTTCACTAACACAAGTGGGAAAAGTGGTTTTTCAACACTAACACAAGTGCAAAAAGTGGTTTTTCCACACTAATACAAGTGCAAAAGTGGTTTCCTGCACCAACACAAGCGCGAAAAGTGGTTTTTCAACACTAACACAAGTGTGAAAAGTGGTTTTTCAACACTAACACAAGTGCGAAAAGTGGTTTTTCAACAATAACACAAGTGCGAAAAGTGGTTTTTCCACACTAATACAAGTGCAAAAGTGGTTTCCTGCACCAACACAAGTGAGAAAAGTGGTTTTTCAACACTAACACAAGTGCGAAAAGTGGTTTTTCCACACTAATACAAGTGCAAAAGTGGTTTCCTGCACCAACACAAGCGCGAAAAGTGGTTTTTCAACACTAACACAAGTGCGAAAAGTGGTTTCCTACACCAACACAAGTGGGAAAAGTGGCTTTTCAACACTAACACAAGTGCGAAAAGTGGTTTTTCAACACTATCACAAGTGCGAAAAGTGGTTTCCTTCACTAACACAAGTGGGAAAAGTGGTTTTTCAACACTAACACAAGTGCGAAAAGTGGTTTTTCCACACTAATACAAGTGCAAAAGTGGTTTCCTGCACCAACACAAGCGCGAAAAGTGGTTTTTCAACACTAACACAAGTGCAAAAAGTGGTTTCCTACACCAACACAAGTGGGAAAAGTGGATTTTCAACACTAACACAAGTGCGAAAAGTGGTTTTTCAACACTAACACAAGTGCGAAAAGTGGTTTCCTTCACGAACACAAGTGGGAAAAGTGGTTTTTCAACACTAACACAAGTGCGAAAAGTGGTTTTTCCACACTAATACAAGTGCAAAAGTGGTTTCCTGCACCAACACAAGTGCGAAAAGTGGTTTTTCAACACTAACACAAGTGCGAAAAGTGGTTTTTCAGCACTAACACAAGTGCGAAAAGTGGTTTTTCAACACTAACACAAATGCGAAAAGTGGTTTTCCACACTAATACAAGTGCAAAAGTGGTTTCCTGCACCAACACAAGTGCGAAAAGTTGTTTTTCAACACTAACACAAGTGCGAAAAGTGGATTTTCAACACTAACACAAGTGCGAAAAGTGGTTTTTCAACACTAACACAAGTGCGAAAAGTGGTTTTAGAACACTAATACAAGTGCAAAAGTGGTTTCCTGCAACAACACAAGTGCGAAAAGTGGTTTTTCAACACTAACACAAGTGCGAAAAGTGGTTTTTCAAAACTAACACAAGTGCAAAAAGTGTTTTTTCCACACTAATACAAGTGCAAAAGTGGTTTCCTGCACCAACACAAGTGCGAAAAGTGTTTCTCCACACTAATACAAGTGCAAAAGTGGTTTCCTGCACCAACACAAGTGCGAAAAGTGGTTTTTCAACACTAACACAAGTGTGAAAAGTGGTTTTTCAACACTAACACAAGTGCGAAAAGTGGTTTTTCAACAATAACACAAGTGCGAAAAGTGGTTTTTCCACACTAATACAAGTGCAAAAGTGGTTTCCTGCACCAACACAAGTGAGAAAAGTGGTTTTTCAACACTAACACAAGTGCGAAAAGTGGTTTTTCCACACTAATACAAGTGCAAAAGTGGTTTCCTGCACCAACACAAGCGCGAAAAGTGGTTTTTCAACACTAACACAAGTGCGAAAAGTGGTTTCCTACACCAACACAAGTGGGAAAAGTGGCTTTTCAACACTAACACAAGTGCGAAAAGTGGTTTTTCAACACTATCACAAGTGCGAAAAGTGGTTTCCTTCACTAACACAAGTGGGAAAAGTGGTTTTTCAACACTAACACAAGTGCGAAAAGTGGTTTTTCCACACTAATACAAGTGCAAAAGTGGTTTCCTGCACCAACACAAGTGCGAAAAGTGGTTTTTCAACAGTAACACAAGTGCGAAAAGTGGTTTTTCCACACTAATACATGTGCAAAAGTGGTTTCCTGCACCAACACAAGTGCAAAAAGTGGTTTTTCAACACTAACACAAGTGCGAAAAGGGGTTTTTCAACACTAACACAAGTGCGAAAAGTGGTTTTTCAACACTAACACAAGTGCAAAAAGTGGTTTTTCCACACTAATACAAGTGCAAAAGTGGTTTCCTGCACCAACACAAGTGCGAAAAGTGGTTTTTCAACAATAACACAAATGCGAAAAGTGGTTTTTCCACACTAATACATGTGCAAAAGTGGTTTCCTGCACCAAAACAAGTGCAAAAAGTGGTTTTTCAACACTAACACAAGTGCGAAAAGGGGTTTTTCAACACTATCATAAGTGCAAAAAGTGTTTTTCCACACTAATACAAGTGCAAAAGTGGTTTCCTGCACCAACACAAGTACGAAAAGTGGTTTTTCAACACTAACACAAGTGCGAAAAGTGGTTTTTCAACACTAACACAAGTGCGAAAGTGGTTTCCTGCACCAACACAAGTGCGAAAAGTGGTTTTTCAACACTAACACAAGTGCGAAAAGTGGTTTTTCAACACTATCACAAGTGCAAAAAGTGTTTTTTCCACACTAATACAAGTGCAAAAGTGGTTTCCTGCACCAACACAAGTGCGAAAAGTGTTTCTCCACACTAATACAAGTGCAAAAGTGGTTTCCTGCACCAACACAAGTGCGAAAAGTGGTTTTTCAACACTAACACAAGTGTGAAAAGTGGTTTTTCAACACTAACACAAGTGCGAAAAGTGGTTTTTCAACAATAACACAAGTGCGAAAAGTGGTTTTTCCACACTAATACAAGTGCA
Organism: Myxine glutinosa; assembly: GCF_964187855.1. Classification (NCBI taxonomy): domain Eukaryota; kingdom Metazoa; phylum Chordata; class Myxini; order Myxiniformes; family Myxinidae; genus Myxine; species Myxine glutinosa. The sequence continues at coordinate 107,690 of NW_027616883.1, read as the reverse complement.
AAAGTGGTTTCCTGCACCAACACAAGTGAGAAAAGTGGTTTTTCAACACTAACACAAGTGCGAAAAGTGGTTTTTCCACACTAATACAAGTGCAAAAGTGGTTTCCTGCACCAACACAAGCGCGAAAAGTGGTTTTTCAACACTAACACAAGTGCGAAAAGTGGTTTCCTACACCAACACAAGTGGGAAAAGTGGCTTTTCAACACTAACACAAGTGCGAAAAGTGGTTTTTCAACACTATCACAAGTGCGAAAAGTGGTTTCCTTCACTAACACAAGTGGGAAAAGTGGTTTTTCAACACTAACACAAGTGCGAAAAGTGGTTTTTCCACACTAATACAAGTGCAAAAGTGGTTTCCTGCACCAACACAAGTGCGAAAAGTGGTTTTTCAACACTAACACAAGTGCGAAAAGTGGTTTTTCCACACTAATACATGTGCAAAACTGGTTTCCTGCACCAACACAAGTGCAAAAAGTGGTTTTTCAACACTAACACAAGTGCGAAAAGGGGTTTTTCAACACTAACACAAGTGCGAAAAGTGGTTTTTCAACACTAACACAAGTGCAAAAAGTGGTTTTGCCACACTAATACAAGTGCAAAAGTGGTTTCCTGCACCAACACAAGTGCGAAAAGTGGTTTTTCAACACTAACACAAGTGCGAAAAGTGGTTTTTCAACACTAACACAAGTGCGAAAAGTGGTTTTTCAACAATAACACAAGTGCGAAAAGTGGTTTTTCCACACTAATACAAGTGCAAAAGTGGTTTCCTGCACCAACACAAGTGAGAAAAGTGGTTTTTCAACACTAACACAAGTGCGAAAAGTGGTTTTTCCACACTAATACAAGTGCAAAAGTGGTTTCCTGCACCAACACAAGCGCGAAAAGTGGTTTTTCAACACTAACACAAGTGCGAAAAGTGGTTTCCTACACCAACACAAGTGGGAAAAGTGGCTTTTCAACACTAACACAAGTGCGAAAAGTGGTTTTTCAACACTATCACAAGTGCGAAAAGTGGTTTCCTTCACTAACACAAGTGGGAAAAGTGGTTTTTCAACACTAACACAAGTGCGAAAAGTGGTTTTTCCACACTAATACAAGTGCAAAAGTGGTTTCCTGCACCAACACAAGCGCGAAAAGTGGTTTTTCAACACTAACACAAGTGTGAAAAGTGGTTTTTCAACACTAACACAAGTGCGAAAAGTGGTTTTTCAACAATAACACAAGTGCGAAAAGTGGTTTTTCCACACTAATACAAGTGCAAAAGTGGTTTCCTGCACCAACACAAGTGAGAAAAGTGGTTTTTCAACACTAACACAAGTGCGAAAAGTGGTTTTTCCACACTAATACAAGTGCAAAAGTGGTTTCCTGCACCAACACAAGCGCGAAAAGTGGTTTTTCAACACTAACACAAGTGCGAAAAGTGGTTTCCTACACCAACACAAGTGGGAAAAGTGGCTTTTCAACACTAACACAAGTGCGAAAAGTGGTTTTTCAACACTATCACAAGTGCGAAAAGTGGTTTCCTTCACTAACACAAGTGGGAAAAGTGGTTTTTCAACACTAACACAAGTGCGAAAAGTGGTTTTTCCACACTAATACAAGTGCAAAAGTGGTTTCCTGCACCAACACAAGCGCGAAAAGTGGTTTTTCAACACTAACACAAGTGCAAAAAGTGGTTTCCTACACCAACACAAGTGGGAAAAGTGGATTTTCAACACTAACACAAGTGCGAAAAGTGGTTTTTCAACACTAACACAAGTGCGAAAAGTGGTTTCCTTCACGAACACAAGTGGGAAAAGTGGTTTTTCAACACTAACACAAGTGCGAAAAGTGGTTTTTCCACACTAATACAAGTGCAAAAGTGGTTTCCTGCACCAACACAAGTGCGAAAAGTGGTTTTTCAACAATAACACAAATGCGAAAAGTGGTTTTTCCACACTAATACATGTGCAAAAGTGGTTTCCTGCACCAAAACAAGTGCAAAAAGTGGTTTTTCAACACTAACACAAGTGCGAAAAGGGGTTTTTCAACACTATCATAAGTGCAAAAAGTGTTTTTCCACACTAATACAAGTGTAAAAGTGGTTTCCTGCACCAACACAAGTACGAAAAGTGGTTTTTCAACACTAACACAAGTGCGAAAAGTGGTTTTTCAACACTAACACAAGTGCGAAAGTGGTTTCCTGCACCAACACAAGTGCGAAAAGTGGTTTTTCAACACTAACACAAGTGCGAAAAGTGGTTTTTCAACACTATCACAAGTGCAAAAAGTGTTTTTTCCACACTAATACAAGTGCAAAAGTGGTTTCCTGCACCAACACAAGTGCGAAAAGTGTTTCTCCACACTAATACAAGTGCAAAAGTGGTTTCCTGCACCAACACAAGTGCGAAAAGTGGTTTTTCAACACTAACACAAGTGTGAAAAGTGGTTTTTCAACACTAACACAAGTGCGAAAAGTGGTTTTTCAACACTAACACAAGTGTGAAAAGTGGTTTTTCAACACTAACACAAGTGCGAAAAGTGGTTTTTCCACACTAATACAAGTGCAAAAGTGGTTTCCTGCACCAACACAAGTGAGAAAAGTGGTTTTTCAACACTAACACAAGTGCGAAAAGTGGTTTTTCCACACTAATACAAGTGCAAAAGTGGTTTCCTGCACCAACACAAGTGCGAAAAGTGGTTTTTCAACACTAACACAAGTGCGAAAAGTGGTTTCCTACACCAACACAAGTGGGAAAAGTGGCTTTTCAACACTAACACAAGTGCGAAAAGTGGTTTTTCAACACTATCACAAGTGCGAAAAGTGGTTTCCTTCACTAACACAAGTGGGAAAAGTGGTTTTTCAACACTAACACAAGTGCGAAAAGGGGTTTTTCAACACTATCATAAGTGCAAAAAGTGTTTTTCCACACTAATACAAGTGCAAAAGTGGTTTCCTGCACCAACACAAGTACGAAAAGTGGTTTTTCAACACTAACACAAGTGCGAAAAGTGGTTTTTCAACACTAACACAAGTGCGAAAGTGGTTTCCTGCACCAACACAAGTGCGAAAAGTGGTTTTTCAACACTAACACAAGTGCGAAAAGTGGTTTTTCAACACTATCACAAGTGCAAAAAGTGTTTTTTCCACACTAATACAAGTGCAAAAGTGGTTTCCTGCACCAACACAAGTGCGAAAAGTGTTTCTCCACACTAATACAAGTGCAAAAGTGGTTTCCTGCACCAACACAAGTGCGAAAAGTGGTTTTTCAACACTAACACAAGTGCGAAAAGTGGTTTTTCCACACTAATACAAGTGCAAAAGTGGTTTCCTGCACCAACACAAGTGCGAAAAGTGGTTTTTCAACACTAACACAAGTGCGAAAAGTGGTTTTTCCACACTAATACATGTGCAAAAGTGGTTTCCTGCACCAACACAAGTGCAAAAAGTGGTTTTTCAACACTAACACAAGTGCGAAAAGGGGTTTTTCAACACTAACACAAGTGCGAAAAGTGGTTTTTCAACACTAACACAAGTGCAAAAAGTGGTTTTTCCACACTAATACAAGTGCAAAAGTGGTTTCCTGCACCAACACAAGTGCGAAAAGTGGTTTTTCAACACTAACACAAGTGCGAAAAGTGGTTTTTCAACACTAACACAAGTGCGAAAAGTGGTTTTTCAACAATAACACAAGTGCGAAAAGTGGTTTTTCCACACTAATACAAGTGCAAAAGTGGTTTCCTGCACCAACACAAGTGAGAAAAGTGGTTTTTCAACACTAACACAAGTGCGAAAAGTGGTTTTTCCACACTAATACAAGTGCAAAAGTGGTTTCCTGCACCAACACAAGCGCGAAAAGTGGTTTTTCAACACTAACACAAGTGCGAAAAGTGGTTTCCTACACCAACACAAGTGGGAAAAGTGGCTTTTCAACACTAACACAAGTGCGAAAAGTGGTTTTTCAACACTATCACAAGTGCGAAAAGTGGTTTCCTTCACTAACACAAGTGGGAAAAGTGGTTTTTCAACACTAACACAAGTGCGAAAAGTGGTTTTTCCACACTAATACAAGTGCAAAAGTGGTTTCCTGCACCAACACAAGCGCGAAAAGTGGTTTTTCAACACTAACACAAGTGCAAAAAGTGGTTTCCTACACCAACACAAGTGGGAAAAGTGGATTTTCAACACTAACACAAGTGCGAAAAGTGGTTTTTCAACACTAACACAAGTGCGAAAAGTGGTTTCCTTCACGAACACAAGTGGGAAAAGTGGTTTTTCAACACTAACACAAGTGCGAAAATTGGTTTTTCCACACTAATACAAGTGCAAAAGTGGTTTCCTGCACCAACACAAGTGCGAAAAGTGGTTTTTCAACAATAACACAAATGCGAAAAGTGGTTTTTTCCACACTAATACATGTGCAAAAGTGGTTTCCTGCACCAAAACAAGTGCAAAAAGTGGTTTTTCAACACTAACACAAGTGCGAAAAGGGGGTTTTCAACACTATCATAAGTGCAAAAAGTGTTTTTCCACACTAATACAAGTGCAAAAGTGGTTTCCTGCACCAACACAAGTACGAAAAGTGGTTTTTCAACACTAACACAAGTGCGAAAAGTGGTTTTTCAACACTAACACAAGTGCGAAAGTGGTTTCCTGCACCAACACAAGTGCGAAAAGTGGTTTTTCAACACTAACACAAGTGCGAAAAGTGGTTTTTCAACACTATCACAAGTGCAAAAAGTGTTTTTTCCACACTAATACAAGTGCAAAAGTGGTTTCCTGCACCAACACAAGTGCGAAAAGTGTTTCTCCACACTAATACAAGTGCAAAAGTGGTTTCCTGCACCAACACAAGTGCGAAAAGTGGTTTTTCAACACTAACACAAGTGTGAAAAGTGGTTTTTCAACACTAACACAAGTGCGAAAAGTGGTTTTTCAACAATAACACAAGTGCGAAAAGTGGTTTTTCCACACTAATACAAGTGCAAAAGTGGTTTCCTGCACCAACACAAGTGAGAAAAGTGGTTTTTCAACACTAACACAAGTGCGAAAAGTGGTTTTTCCACACTAATACAAGTGCAAAAGTGGTTTCCTGCACCAACACAAGCGCGAAAAGTGGTTTTTCAACACTAACACAAGTGCGAAAAGTGGTTTCCTACACCAACACAAGTGGGAAAAGTGGCTTTTCAACACTAACACAAGTGCGAAAAGTGGTTTTTCAACACTATCACATTGCGAAAAGTGGTTTCCTTCACTAACACAAGTGGGAAAAGTGGTTTTTCAACACTAACACAAGTGCGAAAAGTGGTTTTTCCACACTAATACAAGTGCAAAAGTGGTTTCCTGCACCAACACAAGTGCGAAAAGTGGTTTTTCAACACTAACACAAGTGCGAAAAGTGGTTTTTCCACACTAATACATGTGCAAAAGTGGTTTCCTGCACCAACACAAGTGCAAAAAGTGGTTTTTCAACACTAACACAAGTGCGAAAAGGGGTTTTTCAACACTAACACAAGTGCGAAAAGTGGTTTTTCAACACTAACACAAGTGCAAAAAGTGGTTTTTCCACACTAATACAAGTGCAAAAGTGGTTTCCTGCACCAACACAAGTGCGAAAAGTGGTTTTTCAACACTAACACAAGTGCGAAAAGTGGTTTTTCAACACTAACACAAGTGCGAAAAGTGGTTTTTCAACAATAACACAAGTGCGAAAAGTGGTTTTTCCACACTAATACAAGTGCAAAAGTGGTTTCCTGCACCAACACAAGTGAGAAAAGTGGTTTTTCAACACTAACACAAGTGCGAAAAGTGGTTTTTCCACACTAATACAAGTGCAAAAGTGGTTTCCTGCACCAACACAAGCGCGAAAAGTGGTTTTTCAACACTAACACAAGTGCGAAAAGTGGTTTCCTACACCAACACAAGTGGGAAAAGTGGCTTTTCAACACTAACACAAGTGCGAAAAGTGGTTTTTCAACACTATCACAAGTGCGAAAAGTGGTTTCCTTCACTAACACAAGTGGGAAAAGTGGTTTTTCAACACTAACACAAGTGCGAAAAGTGGTTTTTCCACACTAATACAAGTGCAAAAGTGGTTTCCTGCACCAACACAAGCGCGAAAAGTGGTTTTTCAACACTAACACAAGTGTGAAAAGTGGTTTTTCAACACTAACACAAGTGCGAAAAGTGGTTTTTCAACAATAACACAAGTGCGAAAAGTGGTTTTTCCACACTAATACAAGTGCAAAAGTGGTTTCCTGCACCAACACAAGTGAGAAAAGTGGTTTTTCAACACTAACACAAGTGCGAAAAGTGGTTTTTCCACACTAATACAAGTGCAAAAGTGGTTTCCTGCACCAACACAAGCGCGAAAAGTGGTTTTTCAACACTAACACAAGTGCGAAAAGTGGTTTCCTACACCAACACAAGTGGGAAAAGTGGCTTTTCAACACTAACACAAGTGCGAAAAGTGGTTTTTCAACACTATCACAAGTGCGAAAAGTGGTTTCCTTCACTAACACAAGTGGGAAAAGTGGTTTTTCAACACTAACACAAGTGCGAAAAGTGGTTTTTCCACACTAATACAAGTGCAAAAGTGGTTTCCTGCACCAACACAAGCGCGAAAAGTGGTTTTTCAACACTAACACAAGTGCAAAAAGTGGTTTCCTACACCAACACAAGTGGGAAAAGTGGATTTTCAACACTAACACAAGTGCGAAAAGTGGTTTTTCAACACTAACACAAGTGCGAAAAGTGGTTTCCTTCACGAACACAAGTGGGAAAAGTGGTTTTTCAACACTAACACAAGTGCGAAAAGTGGTTTTTCCACACTAATACAAGTGCAAAAGTGGTTTCCTGCACCAACACAAGTGCGAAAAGTGGTTTTTCAACACTAACACAAGTGCGAAAAGTGGTTTTTCAGCACTAACACAAGTGCGAAAAGTGGTTTTTCAACACTAACACAAATGCGAAAAGTGGTTTCCACACTAATACAAGTGCAAAAGTGGTTTCCTGCACCAACACAAGTGCGAAAAGTTGTTTTTCAACACTAACACAAGTGCGAAAAGTGGATTTTCAACACTAACACAAGTGCGAAAAGTGGTTTTTCAACACTAACACAAGTGCGAAAAGTGGTTTTAGAACACTAATACAAGTGCAAAAGTGGTTTCCTGCAACAACACAAGTGCGAAAAGTGGTTTTTCAACACTAACACAAGTGCGAAAAGTGGTTTTTCAAAACTAACACAAGTGCAAAAAGTGTTTTTTCCACACTAATACAAGTGCAAAAGTGGTTTCCTGCACCAACACAAGTGCGAAAAGTGTTTCTCCACACTAATACAAGTGCAAAAGTGGTTTCCTGCACCAACACAAGTGCGAAAAGTGGTTTTTCAACACTAACACAAGTGTGAAAAGTGGTTTTTCAACACTAACACAAGTGCGAAAAGTGGTTTTTCAACAATAACACAAGTGCGAAAAGTGGTTTTTCCACACTAATACAAGTGCAAAAGTGGTTTCCTGCACCAACACAAGTGAGAAAAGTGGTTTTTCAACACTAACACAAGTGCGAAAAGTGGTTTTTCCACACTAATACAAGTGCAAAAGTGGTTTCCTGCACCAACACAAGCGCGAAAAGTGGTTTTTCAACACTAACACAAGTGCGAAAAGTGGTTTCCTACACCAACACAAGTGGGAAAAGTGGCTTTTCAACACTAACACAAGTGCGAAAAGTGGTTTTTCAACACTATCACAAGTGCGAAAAGTGGTTTCCTTCACTAACACAAGTGGGAAAAGTGGTTTTTCAACACTAACACAAGTGCGAAAAGTGGTTTTTCCACACTAATACAAGTGCAAAAGTGGTTTCCTGCACCAACACAAGTGCGAAAAGTGGTTTTTCAACAGTAACACAAGTGCGAAAAGTGGTTTTTCCACACTAATACATGTGCAAAAGTGGTTTCCTGCACCAACACAAGTGCAAAAAGTGGTTTTTCAACACTAACACAAGTGCGAAAAGGGGTTTTTCAACACTAACACAAGTGCGAAAAGTGGTTTTTCAACACTAACACAAGTGCAAAAAGTGGTTTTTCCACACTAATACAAGTGCAAAAGTGGTTTCCTGCACCAACACAAGTGCGAAAAGTGGTTTTTCAACAATAACACAAATGCGAAAAGTGGTTTTTCCACACTAATACATGTGCAAAAGTGGTTTCCTGCACCAAAACAAGTGCAAAAAGTGGTTTTTCAACACTAACACAAGTGCGAAAAGGGGTTTTTCAACACTATCATAAGTGCAAAAAGTGTTTTTCCACACTAATACAAGTGCAAAAGTGGTTTCCTGCACCAACACAAGTACGAAAAGTGGTTTTTCAACACTAACACAAGTGCGAAAAGTGGTTTTTCAACACTAACACAAGTGCGAAAGTGGTTTCCTGCACCAACACAAGTGCGAAAAGTGGTTTTTCAACACTAACACAAGTGCGAAAAGTGGTTTTTCAACACTATCACAAGTGCAAAAAGTGTTTTTTCCACACTAATACAAGTGCAAAAGTGGTTTCCTGCACCAACACAAGTGCGAAAAGTGTTTCTCCACACTAATACAAGTGCAAAAGTGGTTTCCTGCACCAACACAAGTGCGAAAAGTGGTTTTTCAACACTAACACAAGTGTGAAAAGTGGTTTTTCAACACTAACACAAGTGCGAAAAGTGGTTTTTCAACAATAACACAAGTGCGAAAAGTGGTTTTTCCACACTAATACAAGTGCAAAAGTGGTTTCCTGCACCAACACAAGTGAGAAAAGTGGTTTTTCAACACTAACACAAGTGCGAAAAGTGGTTTTTCCACACTAATACAAGTGCAAAAGTGGTTTCCTGCACCAACACAAGCGCGAAAAGTGGTTTTTCAACACTAACACAAGTGCGAAAAGTGGTTTCCTACACCAACACAAGTGGGAAAAGTGGCTTTTCAACACTAACACAAGTGCGAAAAGTGGTTTTTCAACACTATCACAAGTGCGAAAAGTGGTTTCCTTCACTAACACAAGTGGGAAAAGTGGTTTTTCAACACTAACACAAGTGCGAAAAGTGGTTTTTCCACACTAATACAAGTGCAAAAGTGGTTTCCTGCACCAACACAAGTGCGAAAAGTGGTTTTTCAACACTAACACAAGTGCGAAAAGTGGTTTTTCCACACTAATACATGTGCAAAAGTGGTTTCCTGCACCAACACAAGTGCAAAAAGTGGTTTTTCAACACTAACACAAGTGCGAAAAGGGGTTTTTCAACACTAACACAAGTGCGAAAAGTGGTTTTTCAACACTAACACAAGTGCAAAAAGTGGTTTTGCCACACTAATACAAGTGCAAAAGTGGTTTCCTGCACCAACACAAGTGCGAAAAGTGGTTTTTCAACACTAACACAAGTGCGAAAAGTGGTTTTTCAACACTAACACAAGTGCGAAAAGTGGTTTTTCAACAATAACACAAGTGTGAAAAGTGGTTTTTCCACACTAATACAAGTGCAAAAGTGGTTTCCTGCACCAACACAAGTGAGAAAAGTGGTTTTTCAACACTAACACAAGTGCGAAAAGTGGTTTTTCCACACTAATACAAGTGCAAAAGTGGTTTCCTGCACCAACACAAGCGCGAAAAGTGGTTTTTCAACACTAACACAAGTGCGAAAAGTGGTTTCCTACACCAACACAAGTGGGAAAAGTGGCTTTTCAACACTAACACAAGTGCGAAAAGTGGTTTTTCAACACTATCACAAGTGCGAAAAGTGGTTTCCTTCACTAACACAAGTGGGAAAAGTGGTTTTTCAACACTAACACAAGTGCAAAAAGTGGTTTTTCCACACTAATACAAGTGCAAAAGTGGTTTCCTGCACCAACACAAGCGCGAAAAGTGGTTTTTCAACACTAACACAAGTGTGAAAAGTGGTTTTTCAACACTAACACAAGTGCGAAAAGTGGTTTTTCAACAATAACACAAGTGCGAAAAGTGGTTTTTCCACACTAATACAAGTGCAAAAGTGGTTTCCTGCACCAACACAAGTGAGAAAAGTGGTTTTTCAACACTAACACAAGTGCGAAAAGTGGTTTTTCCACACTAATACAAGTGCAAAAGTGGTTTCCTGCACCAACACAAGCGCGAAAAGTGGTTTTTCAACACTAACACAAGTGCGAAAAGTGGTTTCCTACACCAACACAAGTGGGAAAAGTGGCTTTTCAACACTAACACAAGTGCGAAAAGTGGTTTTTCAACACTATCACAAGTGCGAAAAGTGGTTTCCTTCACTAACACAAGTGGGAAAAGTGGTTTTTCAACACTAACACAAGTGCGAAAAGTGGTTTTTCCACACTAATACAAGTGCAAAAGTGGTTTCATGCACCAACACAAGCGCGAAAAGTGGTTTTTCAACACTAACACAAGTGCAAAAAGTGGTTTCCTACACCAACACAAGTGGGAAAAGTGGATTTTCAACACTAACACAAGTGCGAAAAGTGGTTTTTCAACACTAACACAAGTGCGAAAAGTGGTTTCCTTCACGAACACAAGTGGGAAAAGTGGTTTTTCAACACTAACACAAGTGCGAAAAGTGGTTTTTCCACACTAATACAAGTGCAAAAGTGGTTTCCTGCACCAACACAAGTGCGAAAAGTGGTTTTTCAACAATAACACAAATGCGAAAAGTGGTTTTTCCACACTAATACATGTGCAAAAGTGGTTTCCTGCACCAAAACAAGTGCAAAAAGTGGTTTTTCAACACTAACACAAGTGCGAAAAGGGGTTTTTCAACACTATCATAAGTGCAAAAAGTGTTTTTCCACACTAATACAAGTGTAAAAGTGGTTTCCTGCACCAACACAAGTACGAAAAGTGGTTTTTCAACACTAACACAAGTGCGAAAAGTGGTTTTTCAACACTAACACAAGTGCGAAAGTGGTTTCCTGCACCAACACAAGTGCGAAAAGTGGTTTTTCAACACTAACACAAGTGCGAAAAGTGGTTTTTCAACACTATCACAAGTGCAAAAAGTGTTTTTTCCACACTAATACAAGTGCAAAAGTGGTTTCCTGCACCAACACAAGTGCGAAAAGTGTTTCTCCACACTAATACAAGTGCAAAAGTGGTTTCCTGCACCAACACAAGTGCGAAAAGTGGTTTTTCAACACTAACACAAGTGTGAAAAGTGGTTTTTCAACACTAACACAAGTGCGAAAAGTGGTTTTTCAACACTAACACAAGTGTGAAAAGTGGTTTTTCAACACTAACACAAGTGCGAAAAGTGGTTTTTCCACACTAATACAAGTGCAAAAGTGGTTTCCTGCACCAACACAAGTGAGAAAAGTGGTTTTTCAACACTAACACAAGTGCGAAAAGTGGTTTTTCCACACTAATACAAGTGCAAAAGTGGTTTCCTGCACCAACACAAGTGCGAAAAGTGGTTTTTCAACACTAACACAAGTGCGAAAAGTGGTTTCCTACACCAACACAAGTGGGAAAAGTGGCTTTTCAACACTAACACAAGTGCGAAAAGTGGTTTTTCAACACTATCACAAGTGCGAAAAGTGGTTTCCTTCACTAACACAAGTGGGAAAAGTGGTTTTTCAACACTAACACAAGTGCGAAAAGGGGTTTTTCAACACTATCATAAGTGCAAAAAGTGTTTTTCCACACTAATACAAGTGCAAAAGTGGTTTCCTGCACCAACACAAGTACGAAAAGTGGTTTTTCAACACTAACACAAGTGCGAAAAGTGGTTTTTCAACACTAACACAAGTGCGAAAGTGGTTTCCTGCACCAACACAAGTGCGAAAAGTGGTTTTTCAACACTAACACAAGTGCGAAAAGTGGTTTTTCAACACTATCACAAGTGCAAAAAGTGTTTTTTCCACACTAATACAAGTGCAAAAGTGGTTTCCTGCACCAACACAAGTGCGAAAAGTGTTTCTCCACACTAATACAAGTGCAAAAGTGGTTTCCTGCACCAACACAAGTGCGAAAAGTGGTTTTTCAACACTAACACAAGTGTGAAAAGTGGTTTTTCAACGCTAACACAAGTGCGAAAAGTGGTTTTTCAACAATAACACAAGTGCGAAAAGTGGTTTTTCCACACTAATACAAGTGCAAAAGTGGTTTCCTGCACCAACACAAGTGAGAAAAGTGGTTTTTCAACACTAACACAAGTGCGAAAAGTGGTTTTTCCACACTAATACAAGTGCAAAAGTGGTTTCCTGCACCAACACAAGCGCGAAAAGTGGTTTTTCAACACTAACACAAGTGCGAAAAGTGGTTTCCTACACCAACACAAGTGGGAAAAGTGGCTTTTCAACACTAACACAAGTGCGAAAAGTGGTTTTTCAACACTATCACAAGTGCGAAAAGTGGTTTCCTTCACTAACACAAGTGGGAAAAGTGGTTTTTCAACACTAACACAAGTGCGAAAAGTGGTTTTTCCACACTAATACAAGTGCAAAAGTGGTTTCCTGCACCAACACAAGTGCGAAAAGTGGTTTTTCAACACTAACACAAGTGCGAAAAGTGGTTGTTCCACACTAATACATGTGCAAAAGTGGTTTCCTGCACCAACACAAGTGCAAAAAGTGGTTTTTCAACACTAACACAAGTGCGAAAAGGGGTTTTTCAACACTAACACAAGTGCGAAAAGTGGTTTTTCAACACTAACACAAGTGCAAAAAGTGGTTTTTCCACACTAATACAAGTGCAAAAGTGGTTTCCTGCACCAACACAAGTGCGAAAAGTGGTTTTTCAACACTAACACAAGTGCGAAAAGTGGTTTTTCAACACTAACACAAGTGCGAAAAGTGGTTTTTCAACAATAACACAAGTGCGAAAAGTGGTTTTTCCACACTAATACAAGTGCAAAAGTGGTTTCCTGCACCAACACAAGTGAGAAAAGTGGTTTTTCAACACTAACACAAGTGCGAAAAGTGGTTTTTCCACACTAATACAAGTGCAAAAGTGGTTTCCTGCACCAACACAAGCGCGAAAAGTGGTTTTTCAACACTAACACAAGTGCGAAAAGTGGTTTCCTACACCAACACAAGTGGGAAAAGTGGCTTTTCAACACTAACACAAGTGCGAAAAGTGGTTTTTCAACACTATCACAAGTGCGAAAAGTGGTTTCCTTCACTAACACAAGTGGGAAAAGTGGTTTTTCAACACTAACACAAGTGCGAAAAGTGGTTTTTCCACACTAATACAAGTGCAAAAGTGGTTTCCTGCACCAACACAAGCGCGAAAAGTGGTTTTTCAACACTAACACAAGTGTGAAAAGTGGTTTTTCAACACTAACACAAGTGCGAAAAGTGGTTTTTCAACAATAACACAAGTGCGAAAAGTGGTTTTTCCACACTAATACAAGTGCAAAAGTGGTTTCCTGCACCAACACAAGTGAGAAAAGTGGTTTTTCAACACTAACACAAGTGCGAAAAGTGGTTTTTCCACACTAATACAAGTGCAAAAGTGGTTTCCTGCACCAACACAAGCGCGAAAAGTGGTTTTTCAACACTAACACAAGTGCGAAAAGTGGTTTCCTACACCAACACAAGTGAGAAAAGTGGTTTTTCAACACTAACACAAGTGCGAAAAGTGGTTTTTCAACACTATCACAAGTGCGAAAAGTGGTTTCCTTCACTAACACAAGTGGGAAAAGTGGTTTTTCAACACTAACACAAGTGCGAAAAGTGGTTTTTCCACACTAATACAAGTGCAAAAGTGGTTTCCTGCACCAACACAAGCGCGAAAAGTGGTTTTTCAACACTAACACAAGTGTGAAAAGTGGTTTTTCAACACTAACACAAGTGCGAAAAGTGGTTTTTCAACAATAACACAAGTGCGAAAAGTGGTTTTTCCACACTAATACAAGTGCAAAAGTGGTTTCCTGCACCAACACAAGTGAGAAAAGTGGTTTTTCAACACTAACACAAGTGTGAAAAGTGGTTTTTCCACACTAATACAAGTGCAAAAGTGGTTTCCTGCACCAACACAAGCGCGAAAAGTGGTTTTTCAACACTAACACAAGTGCGAAAAGTGGTTTCCTACACCAACACAAGTGCGAAAAGTGGTTTTTCAACACTATCACAAGTGCGAAAAGTGGTTTCCTTCACTAACACAAGTGGGAAAAGTGGTTTTTCAACACTAACACAAGTGCGAAAAGTGGTTTTTCCACACTAATACAAGTGCAAAAGTGGTTTCCTGCACCAACACAAGCGCGAAAAGTGGTTTTTCAACACTAACACAAGTGCAAAAAGTGGTTTCCTACACCAACACAAGTGGGAAAAGTGGATTTTCAACACTAACACAAGTGCGAAAAGTGGTTTTTCAACACTAACACAAGTGCGAAAAGTGGTTTCCTTCACGAACACAAGTGGGAAAAGTGGTTTTTCAACACTAACACAAGTGCGAAAAGTGGTTTTTCCACACTAATACAAGTGCAAAAGTGGTTTCCTGCACCAACACAAGTGCGAAAAGTGGTTTTTCAACAATAACACAAATGCGAAAAGTGGTTTTTCCACACTAATACATGTGCAAAAGTGGTTTCCTGCACCAAAACAAGTGCAAAAAGTGGTTTTTCAACACTAACACAAGTGCGAAAAGGGGTTTTTCAACACTATCATAAGTGCAAAAAGTGTTTTCCACACTAATACAAGTGCAAAAGTGGTTTCCTGCACCAACACAAGTACGAAAAGTGGTTTTTCAACACTAACACAAGTGCGAAAAGTGGTTTTTCAACACTAACACAAGTGCGAAAGTGGTTTCCTGCACCAACACAAGTGCGAAAAGTGGTTTTTCAACACTAACACAAGTGCGAAAAGTGGTTTTTCAACACTATCACAAGTGCAAAAAGTGTTTTTTCCACACTAATACAAGTGCAAAAGTGGTTTCCTGCACCAACACAAGTGCGAAAAGTGTTTCTCCACACTAATACAAGTGCAAAAGTGGTTTCCTGCACCAACACAAGTGCGAAAAGTGGTTTTTCAACACTAACACAAGTGTGAAAAGTGGTTTTTCAACACTAACACAAGTGCGAAAAGTGGTTTTTCAACAATAACACAAGTGCGAAAAGTGGTTTTTCCACACTAATACAAGTGCAAAAGTGGTTTCCTGCACCAACACAAGTGAGAAAAGTGGTTTTTCAACACTAACACAAGTGCGAAAAGTGGTTTTTCCACACTAATACAAGTGCAAAAGTGGTTTCCTGCACCAACACAAGTGCGAAAAGTGGTTTTTCAACACTAACACAAGTGCGAAAAGTGGTTTCCTACACCAACACAAGTGGGAAAAGTGGCTTTTCAACACTAACACAAGTGCGAAAAGTGGTTTTTCAACACTATCACAAGTGCGAAAAGTGGTTTCCTTCACTAACACAAGTGGGAAAAGTGGTTTTTCAACACTAACACAAGTGCGAAAAGGGGTTTTTCAACACTATCATAAGTGCAAAAAGTGTTTTTCCACACTAATACAAGTGCAAAAGTGGTTTCCTGCACCAACACAAGTACGAAAAGTGGTTTTTCAACACTAACACAAGTGCGAAAAGTGGTTTTTCAACACTAACACAAGTGCGAAAAGTGGTTTTTCAACACTAACACAAGTGCGAAAAGTGGTTTTTCAACACTAACACAAGTGCGAAAAGTGGTTTTTCCACACTAATACAAGTGCAAAAGTGGTTTCCTGCACCAACACAAGTGCGAAAAGTGGTTTTTCAACACTAACACAAGTGCGAAAAGTGGTTTTTCAACAATAACACAAGTGCGAAAAGTGGTTTTTCCACACTAATACAAGTGCAAAAATGGTTTCCTGCACCAACACAAGCGCGAAAAGTGGTTTTTCAACACTAACACAAGTGCAAAAAGTGGTTTCCTACACCAACACAAGTGGGAAAAGTGGATTTTCAACACTAACACAAGTGCGAAAAGTGGTTCTTCAACACTAACACAAGTGCGAAAAGTGGTTTCCTTCACCAACACAAGTGCGAAAAGTGGTTTTTCAACACTAACACAAGTGTGAAAAGTGGTTTTTCAACACTAACACAAGTGCGAAAAGTGGTTTTTCAACACTAACACAAGTGCGAAAAGTGGTTTCCTTCACTAACACAAGTGGGAAAAGTGGTTTTTCAACACTAACACAAGTGCGAAAAGTGGTTTTTCCACACTAATACAAGTGCAAAAGTGGTTTCCTGCACCAACACAAGTGCGAAAAGTGGTTTTTCAACAATAACACAAGTGCGAAAAGTGGTTTTTCCACACTAATACATGTGCAAAAGTGGTTTCCTGCACCAACACAAGTGCAAAAAGTGGTTTTTCAACACTAACACAAGTGGGAAAAGTGGATTTTCAACACTAACACAAGTGCGAAAAGTGGTTTTTCAACACTAACACAAGTGCGAAAAGTGGTTTCCTTCACTAACACAAGTGGGAAAAGTGGTTTTTCAACACTAACACAAGTGCGAAAAGTGGTTTTTCCACACTAATACAAGTGCAAAAGTGGTTTCCTGCACCAACACAAGTGCGAAAAGTGGTTTTTCAACACTAACACAAGTGCGAAAAGTGGTTTTTCAACACTAACACAAGTGCGAAAAGTGGTTTCCTTCACCAACACAAGTGCGAAAAGTGGTTTTTCAACACTAACACAAGTGTGAAAAGTGGTTTTTCAACACTAACACAAGTGCGAAAAGTGGTTTTTCAACAATAACACAAGTGCGAAAAGTGGTTTTTCCACACTAATACAAGTGCAAAAGTGGTTTCCTGCACCAACACAAGTGCGAAAAGTGGTTTTTCAACACTAACACAAGTGTGATAAGTGGTTTTTCAACACTAACAGAAGTGCGAAAAGTGGTTTTTCAACACTATCACAAGTGCGAAAAGTGGTTTTTCCACACTAATACAAGTGCAAAAGTGGTTTCCTGCACCAACACAAGTGCGAAAAGTGGTTTTTCAACACTAACACAAGTGTGAAAAGTGGTTTTTCAACACTAACACAAGTGCGAAAAGTGGTTTTTCCACACTAATACAAGTGCAAAAGTGGTTTCCTGCACCAACACAAGTGCGAAAAGTGGTTTTTCAACAATAACACAAGTGCGAAAAGTGGTTTTTCCACACTAATACATGTGCAAAAGTGGTTTCCTGCACCAACACAAGTGCAAAAAGTGGTTTTTCAACACTAACACAAGTGCGAAAAGGGGTTTTTCAACACTAACACAAATGCGAAAAGTGGTTTTTCCACACTAATACAAGTGCAAAAGTGGTTTCCTGCACCAACACAAGTGCGAAAAGTGTTTTTTCAACACTAACACAAGTGCGAAAAGTGGTTTTTCCACACTAATACAAGTGCAAAAGTGGTTTCCTGCACCAACACGTGCGAAAAGTGGTTTTTCAACACTAACACAAGTGCGAAAAGTGGTTTTTCAACACTATCACAAGTGCAAAAAGTGTTTTTTCCACACTAATACAAGTGCAAAAGTGGTTTCCTGCACCAACACAAGTGCGAAAAGTGGTTTTTCAACACTAACAGAAGTGCGAAAAGCGGTTTTTCAACACTAACACAAGTGCAAAAAGTGTTTTTTCCACACTAATACAAGTGCAAAAGTGGTTTCCTGCACCAACACAAGTGCGAAAAGTGGTTTTTCAACACTAACACAAGTGCGAAAAGTGGTTTTTCAACACTAACACAAGTGCAAAAAGTGTTTTTTCTACACTAATACAAGTGCAAAAGTGGTTTCCTGCACCAACACAAGTGCGAAAAGTGGTTTTTCAACACTAACACAAGTGCGAAAAGTGGTTTTTCAGCACTAACACAAGTGCGAAAAGTGGTTTTTCAACACTAACACAAATGCGAAAAGTGGTTTTTCCACACTAATACAAGTGCAAAAGTGGTTTCCTGCACCAACACAAGTGCGAAAAGTTGTTTTTCAACACTAACACAAGTGCGAAAAGTGGATTTTCAACACTAACACAAGTGCGAAAAGTGGTTTTTCAACACTAACACAAGTGCGAAAAGTGGTTTTAGAACACTAATACAAGTGCAAAAGTGGTTTCCTGCAACAACACAAGTGCGAAAAGTGGTTTTTCAACACTAACACAAGTGCGAAAAGTGGTTTTTCCACACTAATACAAGTGCAAAAGTGGTTTCCTGCACCAACACAAGCGCGAAAAGTGGTTTTTCAACACTAACACAAGTGCGAAAAGTGGTTTCCTACACCAACACAAGTGGGAAAAGTGGCTTTTCAACACTAACACAAGTGCGAAAAGTGGTTTTTCAACACTATCACAAGTGCGAAAAGTGGTTTCCTTCACTAACACAAGTGGGAAAAGTGGTTTTTCAACACTAACACAAGTGCGAAAAGTGGTTTTTCCACACTAATACAAGTGCAAAAGTGGTTTCCTGCACCAACACAAGTGCGAAAAGTGGTTTTTCAACACTAACACAAGTGCGAAAAGTGGTTTTTCCACACTAATACATGTGCAAAAGTGGTTTCCTGCACCAACACAAGTGCAAAAAGTGGTTTTTCAACACTAACACAAGTGCGAAAAGGGGTTTTTCAACACTAACACAAGTGCGAAAAGTGGTTTTTCAACACTAACACAAGTGCAAAAAGTGGTTTTTCCACACTAATACAAGTGCAAAAGTGGTTTCCTGCACCAACACAAGTGCGAAAAGTGGTTTTTCAACACTAACACAAGTGCGAAAAGTGGTTTCCTACACCAACACAAGTGGGAAAAGTGGATTTTCAACACTAACACAAGTGCGAAAAGTGGTTTTTCAACACTAACGCAAGTGCGAAAAGTGGTTTCCTTCACTAACACAAGTGGGAAAAGTGGTTTTTCAACACTAACACAAGTGCGAAAAGTGGTTTTCCCACACTAATACAAGTGCAAAAGTGGTTTCCTGCACCAACACAAGTGCGAAAAGTGGTTTTTCAACACTAACACAAGTGCGAAAAGTGGTTTTTCAACACTAGCACAAGTGCGAAAAGTGGTTTTTCCACACTAATACAAGTGCAAAAGTGGTTTCCTGCACCAACACAAGTGCGAAAAGTGTTTTTTCAACACTAACACAAGTGCGAAAAGTGGTTTTTCCACACTAATACAAGTGCAAAAGTGGTTTCCTGCACCAACACGTGCGAAAAGTGGTTTTTCAACACTAACACAAGTGCGAAAAGTGGTTTTTCAACACTATCACAAGTGCAAAAAGTGTTTTTTCCACACTAATACAAGTGCAAAAGTGGTTTCCTGCACCAACACAAGTGCGAAAAGTGGTTTTTCAACACTAACAGAAGTGCGAAAAGCGGTTTTTCAACACTAACACAAGTGCAAAAAGTGTTTTTTCCACACTAATACAAGTGCAAAAGTGGTTTCCTGCACCAACACAAGTGCGAAAAGTGGTTTTTCAACACTAACACAAGCGCGAAAAGTGGTTTTTCAACACTAACACAAGTGCAAAAAGTGTTTTTTCTACACTAATACAAGTGCAAAAGTGGTTTCCTGCACCAACACAAGTGCGAAAAGTGGTTTTTCAACACTAACACAAGTGCGAAAAGTGGTTTTTCAGCACTAACACAAGTGCGAAAAGTGGTTTTTCAACACTAACACAAATGCGAAAAGTGGTTTTTCCACACTAATACAAGTGCAAAAGTGGTTTCCTGCACCAACACAAGTGCGAAAAGTTGTTTTTCAACACTAACACAAGTGCGAAAAGTGGATTTTCAACACTAACACAAGTGCGAAAAGTGGTTTTTCAACACTAACACAAGTGCGAAAAGTGGTTTTAGAACACTAATACAAGTGCAAAAGTGGTTTCCTGCAACAACACAAGTGCGAAAAGTGGTTTTTCAACACTAACACAAGTGCGAAAAGTGGTTTTTCAAAACTAACACAAGTGCAAAAAGTGTTTTTTCCACACTAATACAAGTGCAAAAGTGGTTTCCTGCACCAACACAAGTGCGAAAAGTGTTTCTCCACACTAATACAAGTGCAAAAGTGGTTTCCTGCACCAACACAAGTGCGAAAAGTGGTTTTTCAACACTAACACAAGTGTGAAAAGTGGTTTTTCAACACTAACACAAGTGCGAAAAGTGGTTTTTCAACAATAACACAAGTGCGAAAAGTGGTTTTTCCACACTAATACAAGTGCAAAAGTGGTTTCCTGCACCAACACAAGTGAGAAAAGTGGTTTTTCAACACTAACACAAGTGCGAAAAGTGGTTTTTCCACACTAATACAAGTGCAAAAGTGGTTTCCTGCACCAACACAAGCGCGAAAAGTGGTTTTTCAACACTAACACAAGTGCGAAAAGTGGTTTCCTACACCAACACAAGTGGGAAAAGTGGCTTTTCAACACTAACACAAGTGCGAAAAGTGGTTTTTCAACACTATCACAAGTGCGAAAAGTGGTTTCCTTCACTAACACAAGTGGGAAAAGTGGTTTTTCAACACTAACACAAGTGCGAAAAGTGGTTTTGCCACACTAATACAAGTGCAAAAGTGGTTTCCTGCACCAACACAAGTGCGAAAAGTGGTTTTTCAACACTAACACAAGTGCGAAAAGTGGTTTTTCCACACTAATACATGTGCAAAAGTGGTTTCCTGCACCAACACAAGTGCAAAAAGTGGTTTTTCAACACTAACACAAGTGCGAAAAGGGGTTTTTCAACACTAACACAAGTGCGAAAAGTGGTTTTTCCACACTAATACAAGTGCAAAAGTGGTTTCCTGCACCAACACAAGTGCGAAAAGTGGTTTTTCAACACTAACACAAGTGCAAAAAGTGTTTTTTCCACACTAATACAAGTGCAAAAGTGGTTTCCTGCACCAACACAAGTGCGAAAAGTGGTTTTTCAACACTATCACAAGTGCGAAAAGTGGTTTTTCCACACTAATACAAGTGCAAAAGTGGTTTCCTGCACCAACACAAGTGCGAAAAGTGGTTTTTCAACACTAACACAAGTGTGAAAAGTGGTTTTTCAACACTAACACAAGTGCGAAAAGTGGTTTTTCAACAATAACACAAGTGCGAAAAGTGGTTTTTCCACACTAATACAAGTGCAAAAATGGTTTCCTGCACCAACACAAGCGCGAAAAGTGGTTTTTCAACACTAACACAAGTGCAAAAAGTGGTTTCCTACACCAACACAAGTGGGAAAAGTGGATTTTCAACACTAACACAAGTGCGAAAAGTGGTTTTTCAACACTAACACAGTGCGAAAAGTGGTTTCCTTCACTAACACAAGTGGGAAAAGTGGTTTTTCAACACTAACACAAGTGCGAAAAGTGCTTTTTCCACACTAATACAAGTGCAAAAGAGGTTTCCTGCACCAACACAAGTGCGAAAAGTGGTTTTTCAACAATAACACAAGTGCGAAAAGTGGTTTTTCCACACTAATACATGTGCAAAAGTGGTTTCCTGCACCAACACAAGTGCAAAAAGTGGTTTTTCAACACTAACACAAGTGCGAAAAGGGGTTTTTCAACACTAACACAAATGCGAAAAGTGGTTTTTCCACACTAATACAAGTGCAAAAGTGGTTTCCTGCACCAACACAAGTGCGAAAAGTGGTTTTTCAACACTAACACAAGTGTGAAAAGTGGTTTTTCAACACTAACACAAGTGCGAAAAGTGGTTTTTCAACAATAACACAAGTGCGAAAAGTGGTTTTTCCACACTAATACAAGTGCAAAAATGGTTTCCTGCACCAACACAAGCGCGAAAAGTGGATTTTCAACACTAACACAAGTGCGAAAAGTGGTTTTTCAACACTAACACAAGTGCGAAAAGTGGTTTTAGAACACTAATACAAGTGCAAAAGTGGTTTCCTGCAACAACACAAGTGCGAAAAGTGGTTTTTCCACACTAATACAAGTGCAAAAGTGGTTTCCTGCACCAACACAAGTGCGAAAAGTGGTTTTTCAACACTAACAGAAGTGCGAAAAGCGGTTTTTCAACACTAACACAAGTGCGAAAAGTGGTTTTTCCACACTAATACATGTGCAAAAGTGGTTTCCTGCACCAACACAAGTGCAAAAAGTGGTTTTTCAACACTAACACAAGTGCGAAAAGGGGTTTTTCAACACTAACACAAGTGTGAAAAGTGGTTTTTCAACACTAACACAAGTGCAAAAAGTGGTTTTTCCACACTAATACAAGTGCAAAAGTGGTTTCCTGCACCAACACAAGTGCGAAAAGTGGTTTTTCAACACTAACACAAGTGCGAAAAGTGGTTTCCTACACCAACACAAGTGGGAAAAGTGGATTTTCAACACTAACACAAGTGCGAAAAGTGGTTTTTCAACACTAACACAAGTGCGAAAAGTGGTTTCCTTCACTAACACAAGTGGGAAAAGTGGTTTTTCAACACTAACACAAGTGCGAAAAGTGGTTTTCCCACACTAATACAAGTGCAAAAGTGGTTTCCTGCACCAACACAAGTGCGAAAAGTGGTTTTTCAACACTAACACAAGTGCGAAAAGTGGTTTTTCAACACTAGCACAAGTGCGAAAAGTGGTTTTTCCACACTAATACAAGTGCAAAAGTGGTTTCCTGCACCAACACAAGTGCGAAAAGTGTTTTTTCAACACTAACACAAGTGCGAAAAGTGGTTTTTCCACACTAATACAAGTGCAAAAGTGGTTTCCTGCACCAACACGTGCGAAAAGTGGTTTTTCAACACTAACACAAGTGCGAAAAGTGGTTTTTCAACACTATCACAAGTGCAAAAAGTGTTTTTTCCACACTAATACAAGTGCAAAAGTGGTTTCCTGCACCAACACAAGTGCGAAAAGTGGTTTTTCAACACTAACAGAAGTGCGAAAAGCGGTTTTTCAACACTAACACAAGTGCAAAAAGTGTTTTTTCCACACTAATACAAGTGCAAAAGTGGTTTCCTGCACCAACACAAGTGCGAAAAGTGGTTTTTCAACACTAACACAAGCGCGAAAAGTGGTTTTTCAACACTAACACAAGTGCAAAAAGTGTTTTTTCTACACTAATACAAGTGCAAAAGTGGTTTCCTGCACCAACACAAGTGCGAAAAGTGGTTTTTCAACACTAACACAAGTGCGAAAAGTGGTTTTTCAGCACTAACACAAGTGCGAAAAGTGGTTTTTCAACACTAACACAAATGCGAAAAGTGGTTTTTCCACACTAATACAAGTGCAAAAGTGGTTTCCTGCACCAACACAAGTGCGAAAAGTTGTTTTTCAACACTAACACAAGTGCGAAGAGTGGATTTTCAACACTAACACAAGTGCGAAAAGTGGTTTTTCAACACTAACACAAGTGCGAAAAGTGGTTTTAGAACACTAATACAAGTGCAAAAGTGGTTTCCTGCAACAACACAAGTGCGAAAAGTGGTTTTTCAACACTAACACAAGTGCGAAAAGTGGTTTTTCAAAACTAACACAAGTGCAAAAAGTGTTTTTTCCACACTAATACAAGTGCAAAAGTGGTTTCCTGCACCAACACAAGTGCGAAAAGTGTTTCTCCACACTAATACAAGTGCAAAAGTGGTTTCCTGCACCAACACAAGTGCGAAAAGTGGTTTTTCAACACTAACACAAGTGTGAAAAGTGGTTTTTCAACACTAACACAAGTGCGAAAAGTGGTTTTTCAACAATAACACAGGTGCGAAAAGTGGTTTTTCCACACTAATACAAGTGCAAAAGTGGTTTCCTGCACCAACACAAGTGAGAAAAGTGGTTTTTCAACACTAACACAAGTGCGAAAAGTGGTTTTTCCACACTAATACAAGTGCAAAAGTGGTTTCCTGCACCAACACAAGCGCGAAAAGTGGTTTTTCAACACTAACACAAGTGCGAAAAGTGGTTTCCTACACCAACACAAGTGGGAAAAGTGGCTTTTCAACACTAACACAAGTGCGAAAAGTGGTTTTTCAACACTATCACAAGTGCGAAAAGTGGTTTCCTTCACTAACACAAGTGGGAAAAGTGGTTTTTCAACACTAACACAAGTGCGAAAAGTGGTTTTTCCACACTAATACAAGTGCAAAAGTGGTTTCCTGCACCAACACAAGTGCGAAAAGTGGTTTTTCAACACTAACACAAGTGCGAAAAGTGGTTTTTCCACACTAATACATGTGCAAAAGTGGTTTCCTGCACCAACACAAGTGCAAAAAGTGGTTTTTCAACACTAACACAAGTGCGAAAAGGGGTTTTTCAACACTAACACAAGTGCGAAAAGTGGTTTTTCCACACTAATACAAGTGCAAAAGTGGTTTCCTGCACCAACACAAGTGCGAAAAGTGGTTTTTCAACACTAACACAAGTGCAAAAAGTGTTTTTTCCACACTAATACAAGTGCAAAAGTGGTTTCCTGCACCAACACAAGTGCGAAAAGTGGTTTTTCAACACTATCACAAGTGCGAAAAGTGGTTTTTCCACACTAATACAAGTGCAAAAGTGGTTTCCTGCACCAACACAAGTGCGAAAAGTGGTTTTTCAACACTAACACAAGTGCGAAAAGTGGTTTTCCCACACTAATACAAGTGCAAAAGTGGTTTCCTGCACCAACACAAGTGCGAAAAGTGGTTTTTCAACACTAACACAAGTGCGAAAAGTGGTTTTTCAACACTAGCACAAGTGCGAAAAGTGGTTTTTCCACACTAATACAAGTGCAAAAGTGGTTTCCTGCACCAACACAAGTGCGAAAAGTGTTTTTTCAACACTAACACAAGTGCGAAAAGTGGTTTTTCCACACTAATACAAGTGCAAAAGTGGTTTCCTGCACCAACACGTGCGAAAAGTGGTTTTTCAACACTAACACAAGTGCGAAAAGTGGTTTTTCAACACTATCACAAGTGCAAAAAGTGTTTTTTCCACACTAATACAAGTGCAAAAGTGGTTTCCTGCACCAACACAAGTGCGAAAAGTGGTTTTTCAACACTAACAGAAGTGCGAAAAGCGGTTTTTCAACACTAACACAAGTGCAAAAAGTGTTTTTTCCACACTAATACAAGTGCAAAAGTGGTTTCCTGCACCAACACAAGTGCGAAAAGTGGTTTTTCAACACTAACACAAGCGCGAAAAGTGGTTTTTCAACACTAACACAAGTGCAAAAAGTGTTTTTTCTACACTAATACAAGTGCAAAAGTGGTTTCCTGCACCAACACAAGTGCGAAAAGTGGTTTTTCAACACTAACACAAGTGCGAAAAGTGGTTTTTCAGCACTAACACAAGTGCGAAAAGTGGTTTTTCAACACTAACACAAATGCGAAAAGTGGTTTTTCCACACTAATACAAGTGCAAAAGTGGTTTCCTGCACCAACACAAGTGCGAAAAGTTGTTTTTCAACACTAACACAAGTGCGAAAAGTGGATTTTCAACACTAACACAAGTGCGAAACGTGGTTTTTCAACACTAACACAAGTGCGAAAAGTGGTTTTAGAACACTAATACAAGTGCAAAAGTGGTTTCCTGCAACAACACAAGTGCGAAAAGTGGTTTTTCAACACTAACACAAGTGCGAAAAGTGGTTTTTCAAAACTAACACAAGTGCAAAAAGTGTTTTTTCCACACTAATACAAGTGCAAAAGTGGTTTCCTGCACCAACACAAGTGCGAAAAGTGTTTCTCCACACTAATACAAGTGCAAAAGTGGTTTCCTGCACCAACACAAGTGCGAAAAGTGGTTTTTCAACACTAACACAAGTGTGAAAAGTGGTTTTTCAACACTAACACAAGTGCGAAAAGTGGTTTTTCAACAATAACACAAGTGCGAAAAGTGGTTTTTCCACACTAATACAAGTGCAAAAGTGGTTTCCTGCACCAACACAAGTGAGAAAAGTGGTTTTTCAACACTAACACAAGTGCGAAAAGTGGTTTTTCCACACTAATACAAGTGCAAAAGTGGTTTCCTGCACCAACACAAGCGCGAAAAGTGGTTTTTCAACACTAACACAAGTGCGAAAAGTGGTTTCCTACACCAACACAAGTGGGAAAAGTGGCTTTTCAACACTAACACAAGTGCGAAAAGTGGTTTTTCAACACTATCACAAGTGCGAAAAGTGGTTTCCTTCACTAACACAAGTGGGAAAAGTGGTTTTTCAACACTAACACAAGTGCGAAAAGTGGTTTTTCCACACTAATACAAGTGCAAAAGTGGTTTCCTGCACCAACACAAGTGCGAAAAGTGGTTTTTCAACACTAACACAAGTGCGAAAAGTGGTTTTTCCACACTAATACATGTGCAAAAGTGGTTTCCTGCACCAACACAAGTGCAAAAAGTGGTTTTTCAACACTAACACAAGTGCGAAAAGGGGTTTTTCAACACTAACACAAGTGCGAAAAGTGGTTTTTCCACACTAATACAAGTGCAAAAGTGGTTTCCTGCACCAACACAAGTGCGAAAAGTGGTTTTTCAACACTAACACAAGTGCAAAAAGTGTTTTTTCCACACTAATACAAGTGCAAAAGTGGTTTCCTGCACCAACACAAGTGCGAAAAGTGGTTTTTCAACACTATCACAAGTGCGAAAAGTGGTTTTTCCACACTAATACAAGTGCAAAAGTGGTTTCCTGCACCAACACAAGTGCGAAAAGTGGTTTTTCAACACTAACACAAGTGTGAAAAGTGGTTTTTCAACACTAACACAAGTGCGAAAAGTGGTTTTTCAACAATAACACAAGTGCGAAAAGTGGTTTTTCCACACTAATACAAGTGCAAAAATGGTTTCCTGCACCAACACAAGCGCGAAAAGTGGTTTTTCAACACTAACACAAGTGCAAAAAGTGGTTTCCTACACCAACACAAGTGGGAAAAGTGGATTTTCAACACTAACACAAGTGCGAAAAGTGGTTTTTCAACACTAACACAAGTGCGAAAAGTGGTTTCCTTCACTAACACAAGTGGGAAAAGTGGTTTTTCAACACTAACACAAGTGCGAAAAGTGATTTTTCCACACTAATACAAGTGCAAAAGTGGTTTCCTGCACCAACACAAGTGCGAAAAGTGGTTTTTCAACAATAACACAAGTGCGAAAAGTGGTTTTTCCACACTAATACATGTGCAAAAGTGGTTTCCTGCACCAACACAAGTGCAAAAAGTGGTTTTTCAACACTAACACAAGTGCGAAAAGGGGTTTTTCAACACTAACACAAATGCGAAAAGTGGTTTTTCCACACTAATACAAGTGCAAAAATGGTTTCCTGCACCAACACAAGCGCGAAAAGTGGATTTTCAACACTAACACAAGTGCGAAAAGTGGTTTTTCAACACTAACACAAGTGCGAAAAGTGGTTTTAGAACACTAATAAAAGTGCAAAAGTGGTTTCCTGCAACAACACAAGTGCGAAAAGTGGTTTTTCAACACTAACACAAGTGCGAAAAGTGGTTTTTCAAAACTAACACAAGTGCAAAAAGTGTTTTTTCCACACTAATACAAGTGCAAAAGTGGTTTCCTGCACCAACACAAGTGCGAAAAGTGTTTCTCCACACTAATACAAGTGCAAAAGTGGTTTCCTGCACCAACACAAGTGCGAAAAGTGGTTTTTCAACACTAACACAAGTGTGAAAAGTGGTTTTTCAACACTAACACAAGTGCGAAAAGTGGTTTTTCAACAATAACACAAGTGCGAAAAGTGGTTTTTCCACACTAATACAAGTGCAAAAGTGGTTTCCTGCACCAACACAAGTGAGAAAAGTGGTTTTTCAACACTAACACAAGTGCGAAAAGTGGTTTTTCCACACTAATACAAGTGCAAAAGTGGTTTCCTGCACCAACACAAGCGCGAAAAGTGGTTTTTCAACACTAACACAAGTGCGAAAAGTGGTTTCCTACACCAACACAAGTGGGAAAAGTGGCTTTTCAACACTAACACAAGTGCGAAAAGTGGTTTTTCAACACTATCACAAGTGCGAAAAGTGGTTTCCTTCACTAACACAAGTGGGAAAAGTGGTTTTTCAACACTAACACAAGTGCGAAAAGTGGTTTTTCCACACTAATACAAGTGCAAAAGTGGTTTCCTGCACCAACACAAGTGCGAAAAGTGGTTTTTCAACACTAACACAAGTGCGAAAAGTGGTTTTTCCACACTAATACATGTGCAAAAGTGGTTTCCTGCACCAACACAAGTGCAAAAAGTGGTTTTTCAACACTAACACAAGTGCGAAAAGGGGTTTTTCAACACTAACACAAGTGCGAAAAGTGGTTTTTCCACACTAATACAAGTGCAAAAGTGGTTTCCTGCACCAACACAAGCGCGAAAAGTGGTTTTTCAACACTAACACAAGTGCGAAATGTGGTTTTTCAACACTATCACAAGTGCGAAAAGTGGTTTCCTTCACTAACACAAGTAGGAAAAGTGGTTTTTCAACACTAACACAAGTGCGAAAAGGGGTTTTTCAACACTATCATAAGTGCAAAAAGTGTTTTTCCACACTAATACAAGTGCAAAAGTGGTTTCCTGCACCAACACAAGTACGAAAAGTGGTTTTTCAACACTAACACAAGTGCGAAAAGTGGTTTTTCAACACTAACACAAGTGCGAAAAGTGGTTTTTCAACACTAACACAAGTGCGAAAAGTGGTTTTTCAACACTAACACAAGTGCGAAAAGTGGTTTTTCCACACTAATACAAGTGCAAAAGTGGTTTCCTGCACCAACACAAGTGCGAAAAGTGGTTTTTCAACACTAACACAAGTGCAAAAAGTGGTTTTTCAACACTAACACAAGTGCGAAAAGTGGTTTTTCCACACTAATACAAGTGCAAAAATGGTTTCCTGCACCAACACAAGCGCGAAAAGTGGTTTTTCAACACTAACACAAGTGCAAAAAGTGGTTTCCTACACCAACACAAGTGGGAAAAGTGGATTTTCAACACTAACACAAGTGCGAAAAGTGGTTTTTCAACACTAACACAAGTGCGAAAAGTGGTTTCCTTCACCAACACAAGTGCGAAAAGTGGTTTTTCAACACTAACACAAGTGTGAAAAGTGGTTTTTCAACACTAACACAAGTGCGAAAAGTGGTTTTTCAACACTAACACAAGTGCGAAAAGTGGTTTCCTTCACTAACACAAGTGGGAAAAGTGGTTTTTCAACACTAACACAAGTGCGAAAAGTGGTTTTTCCACACTAATACAAGTGCAAAAGTGGTTTCCTGCACCAACACAAGTGCGAAAAGTGGTTTTTCAACAATAACACAAGTGCGAAAAGTGGTTTTTCCACACTAATACATGTGCAAAAGTGGTTTCCTGCACCAACACAAGTGCAAAAAGTGGTTTTTCAACACTAACACAAGTGGGAAAAGTGGATTTTCAACACTAACACAAGTGCGAAAAGTGGTTTTTCAACACTAACACAAGTGCGAAAAGTGGTTTCCTTCACTAACACAAGTGGGAAAAGTGGTTTTTCAACACTAACACAAGTGCGAAAAGTGGTTTCCTTCACTAACACAAGTGGGAAAAGTGGTTTTTCAACACTAACACAAGTGCGAAAAGTGGTTTTTCCACACTAATACAAGTGCAAAAGTGGTTTCCTGCACCAACACAAGTGCGAAAAGTGGTTTTTCAACACTAACACAAGTGCGAAAAGTGGTTTTTCCACACTAATACATGTGCAAAAGTGGTTTCCTGCACCAACACAAGTGCAAAAAGTGGTTTTTCAACACTAACACAAGTGCGAAAAGGGGTTTTTCAACACTAACACAAGTGCGAAAAGTGGTTTTTCAACACTAACACAAGTGCAAAAAGTGGTTTTTCCACACTAATACAAGTGCAAAAGTGGTTTCCTGCACCAACACAAGTGCGAAAAGTGGTTTTTCAACACTAACACAAGTGCGAAAAGTGGTTTCCTACACCAACACAAGTGGGAAAAGTGGATTTTCAACACTAACACAAGTGCGAAAAGTGGTTTTTCAACACTAACACAAGTGCGAAAAGTGGTTTCCTTCACTAACACAAGTGGGAAAAGTGGTTTTTCAACACTAACACAAGTGCGAAAAGTGGTTTTCCCACACTAATACAAGTGCAAAAGTGGTTTCCTGCACCAACACAAGTGCGAAAAGTGGTTTTTCAACACTAACACAAGTGCGAAAAGTGGTTTTTCAACACTAGCACAAGTGCGAAAAGTGGTTTTTCCACACTAATACAAGTGCAAAAGTGGTTTCCTGCACCAACACAAGTGCGAAAAGTGTTTTTTCAACACTAACACAAGTGCGAAAAGTGGTTTTTCCACACTAATACAAGTGCAAAAGTGGTTTCCTGCACCAACACGTGCGAAAAGTGGTTTTTCAACACTAACACAAGTGCGAAAAGTGGTTTTTCAACACTATCACAAGTGCAAAAAGTGTTTTTTCCACACTAATACAAGTGCAAAAGTGGTTTCCTGCACCAACACAAGTGCGAAAAGTGGTTTTTCAACACTAACAGAAGTGCGAAAAGCGGTTTTTCAACACTAACACAAGTGCAAAAAGTGTTTTTTCCACACTAATACAAGTGCAAAAGTGGTTTCCTGCACCAACACAAGTGCGAAAAGTGGTTTTTCAACACTAACACAAGCGCGAAAAGTGGTTTTTCAACACTAACACAAGTGCAAAAAGTGTTTTTTCTACACTAATACAAGTGCAAAAGTGGTTTCCTGCACCAACACAAGTGCGAAAAGTGGTTTTTCAACACTAACACAAGTGCGAAAAGTGGTTTTTCAGCACTAACACAAGTGCGAAAAGTGGTTTTTCAACACTAACACAAATGCGAAAAGTGGTTTTTCCACACTAATACAAGTGCAAAAGTGGTTTCCTGCACCAACACAAGTGCGAAAAGTTGTTTTTCAACACTAACACAAGTGCGAAAAGTGGATTTTCAACACTAACACAAGTGCGAAAAGTGGTTTTTCAACACTAACACAAGTGCGAAAAGTGGTTTTAGAACACTAATACAAGTGCAAAAGTGGTTTCCTGCAACAACACAAGTGCGAAAAGTGGTTTTTCAACACTAACACAAGTGCGAAAAGTGGTTTTTCAAAACTAACACAAGTGCAAAAAGTGTTTTTTCCACACTAATACAAGTGCAAAAGTGGTTTCCTGCACCAACACAAGTGCGAAAAGTGTTTCTCCACACTAATACAAGTGCAAAAGTGGTTTCCTGCACCAACACAAGTGCGAAAAGTGGTTTTTCAACACTAACACAAGTGTGAAAAGTGGTTTTTCAACACTAACACAAGTGCGAAAAGTGGTTTTTCAACAATAACACAAGTGCGAAAAGTGGTTTTTCCACACTAATACAAGTGCAAAAATGGTTTCCTGCACCAACACAAGCGCGAAAAGTGGTTTTTCAACACTAACACAAGTGCAAAAAGTGGTTTCCTACACCAACACAAGTGGGAAAAGTGGATTTTCAACACTAACACAAGTGCGAAAAGTGGTTTTTCAACACTAACACAAGTGCGAAAAGTGGTTTCCTTCACCAACACAAGTGCGAAAAGTGGTTTTTCAACACTAACACAAGTGTGAAAAGTGGTTTTTCAACACTAACACAAGTGCGAAAAGTGGTTTTTCAACACTAACACAAGTGCGAAAAGTGGTTTCCTTCACTAACACAAGTGGGAAAAGTGGTTTTTCAACACTAACACAAGTGCGAAAAGTGGTTTTTCCACACTAATACAAGTGCAAAAGTGGTTTCCTGCACCAACACAAGTGCGAAAAGTGGTTTTTCAACAATAACACAAGTGCGAAAAGTGGTTTTTCCACACTAATACATGTGCAAAAGTGGTTTCCTGCACCAACACAAGTGCAAAAAGTGGTTTTTCAACACTAACACAAGTGGGAAAAGTGGATTTTCAACACTAACACAAGTGCGAAAAGTGGTTTTTCAACACTAACACAAGTGCGAAAAGTGGTTTCCTTCACTAACACAAGTGGGAAAAGTGGTTTTTCAACACTAACACAAGTGCGAAAAGTGGTTTCCTTCACTAACACAAGTGGGAAAAGTGGTTTTTCAACACTAACACAAGTGCGAAAAGTGGTTTTTCCACACTAATACAAGTGCAAAAGTGGTTTCCTGCACCAACACAAGTGCGAAAAGTGGTTTTTCAACACTAACACAAGTGCGAAAAGTGGTTTTTCCACACTAATACATGTGCAAAAGTGGTTTCCTGCACCAACACAAGTGCAAAAAGTGGTTTTTCAACACTAACACAAGTGCGAAAAGGGGTTTTTCAACACTAACACAAGTGCGAAAAGTGGTTTTTCAACACTAACACAAGTGCAAAAAGTGGTTTTTCCACACTAATACAAGTGCAAAAGTGGTTTCCTGCACCAACACAAGTGCGAAAAGTGGTTTTTCAACACTAACACAAGTGCGAAAAGTGGTTTCCTACACCAACACAAGTGGGAAAAGTGGATTTTCAACACTAACACAAGTGCGAAAAGTGGTTTTTCAACACTAACACAAGTGCGAAAAGTGGTTTCCTTCACTAACACAAGTGGGAAAAGTGGTTTTTCAACACTAACACAAGTGCGAAAAGTGGTTTTCCCACACTAATACAAGTGCAAAAGTGGTTTCCTGCACCAACACAAGTGCGAAAAGTGGTTTTTCAACACTAACACAAGTGCGAAAAGTGGTTTTTCAACACTAGCACAAGTGCGAAAAGTGGTTTTTCCACACTAATACAAGTGCAAAAGTGGTTTCCTGCACCAACACAAGTGCGAAAAGTGTTTTTTCAACACTAACACAAGTGCGAAAAGTGGTTTTTCCACACTAATACAAGTGCAAAAGTGGTTTCCTGCACCAACACGTGCGAAAAGTGGTTTTTCAACACTAACACAAGTGCGAAAAGTGGTTTTTCAACACTATCACAAGTGCAAAAAGTGTTTTTTCCACACTAATACAAGTGCAAAAGTGGTTTCCTGCACCAACACAAGTGCGAAAAGTGGTTTTTCAACACTAACAGAAGTGCGAAAAGCGGTTTTTCAACACTAACACAAGTGCAAAAAGTGTTTTTTCCACACTAATACAAGTGCAAAAGTGGTTTCCTGCACCAACACAAGTGCGAAAAGTGGTTTTTCAACACTAACACAAGCGCGAAAAGTGGTTTTTCAACACTAACACAAGTGCAAAAAGTGTTTTTTCTACACTAATACAAGTGCAAAAGTGGTTTCCTGCACCAACACAAGTGCGAAAAGTGGTTTTTCAACACTAACACAAGTGCGAAAAGTGGTTTTTCAGCACTAACACAAGTGCGAAAAGTGGTTTTTCAACACTAACACAAATGCGAAAAGTGGTTTTTCCACACTAATACAAGTGCAAAAGTGGTTTCCTGCACCAACACAAGTGCGAAAAGTTGTTTTTCAACACTAACACAAGTGCGAAAAGTGGATTTTCAACACTAACACAAGTGCGAAAAGTGGTTTTTCAACACTAACACAAGTGCGAAAAGTGGTTTTAGAACACTAATACAAGTGCAAAAGTGGTTTCCTGCAACAACACAAGTGCGAAAAGTGGTTTTTCAACACTAACACAAGTGCGAAAAGTGGTTTTTCAAAACTAACACAAGTGCAAAAAGTGTTTTTTCCACACTAATACAAGTGCAAAAGTGGTTTCCTGCACCAACACAAGTGCGAAAAGTGTTTCTCCACACTAATACAAGTGCAAAAGTGGTTTCCTGCACCAACACAAGTGCGAAAAGTGGTTTTTCAACACTAACACAAGTGTGAAAAGTGGTTTTTCAACACTAACACAAGTGCGAAAAGTGGTTTTTCAACAATAACACAAGTGCGAAAAGTGGTTTTTCCACACTAATACAAGTGCAAAAGTGGTTTCCTGCACCAACACAAGTGAGAAAAGTGGTTTTTCAACACTAACACAAGTGCGAAAAGTGGTTTTTCCACACTAATACAAGTGCAAAAGTGGTTTCCTGCACCAACACAAGCGCGAAAAGTGGTTTTTCAACACTAACACAAGTGCGAAAAGTGGTTTCCTACACCAACACAAGTGGGAAAAGTGGCTTTTCAACACTAACACAAGTGCGAAAAGTGGTTTTTCAACACTATCACAAGTGCGAAAAGTGGTTTCCTTCACTAACACAAGTGGGAAAAGTGGTTTTTCAACACTAACACAAGTGCGAAAAGTGGTTTTTCCACACTAATACAAGTGCAAAAGTGGTTTCCTGCACCAACACAAGTGCGAAAAGTGGTTTTTCAACACTAACACAAGTGCGAAAAGTGGTTTTTCCACACTAATACATGTGCAAAAGTGGTTTCCTGCACCAACACAAGTGCAAAAAGTGGTTTTTCAACACTAACACAAGTGCGAAAAGGGGTTTTTCAACACTAACACAAGTGCGAAAAGTGGTTTTTCCACACTAATACAAGTGCAAAAGTGGTTTCCTGCACCAACACAAGTGCGAAAAGTGGTTTTTCAACACTAACACAAGTGCAAAAAGTGTTTTTTCCACACTAATACAAGTGCAAAAGTGGTTTCCTGCACCAACACAAGTGCGAAAAGTGGTTTTTCAACACTATCACAAGTGCGAAAAGTGGTTTTTCCACACTAATACAAGTGCAAAAGTGGTTTCCTGCACCAACACAAGTGCGAAAAGTGGTTTTTCAACACTAACACAAGTGCGAAAAGTGGTTTTCCCACACTAATACAAGTGCAAAAGTGGTTTCCTGCACCAACACAAGTGCGAAAAGTGGTTTTTCAACACTAACACAAGTGCGAAAAGTGGTTTTTCAACACTAGCACAAGTGCGAAAAGTGGTTTTTCTACACTAATACAAGTGCAAAAGTGGTTTCCTGCACCAACACAAGTGCGAAAAGTGTTTTTTCAACACTAACACAAGTGCGAAAAGTGGTTTTTCCACACTAATACAAGTGCAAAAGTGGTTTCCTGCACCAACACGTGCGAAAAGTGGTTTTTCAACACTAACACAAGTGCGAAAAGTGGTTTTTCAACACTATCACAAGTGCAAAAAGTGTTTTTTCCACACTAATACAAGTGCAAAAGTGGTTTCCTGCACCAACACAAGTGCGAAAAGTGGTTTTTCAACACTAACAGAAGTGCGAAAAGCGGTTTTTCAACACTAACACAAGTGCAAAAAGTGTTTTTTCCACACTAATACAAGTGCAAAAGTGGTTTCCTGCACCAACACAAGTGCGAAAAGTGGTTTTTCAACACTAACACAAGCGCGAAAAGTGGTTTTTCAACACTAACACAAGTGCAAAAAGTGTTTTTTCTACACTAATACAAGTGCAAAAGTGGTTTCCTGCACCAACACAAGTGCGAAAAGTGGTTTTTCAACACTAACACAAGTGCGAAAAGTGGTTTTTCAGCACTAACACAAGTGCGAAAAGTGGTTTTTCAACACTAACACAAATGCGAAAAGTGGTTTTTCCACACTAATACAAGTGCAAAAGTGGTTTCCTGCACCAACACAAGTGCGAAAAGTTGTTTTTCAACACTAACACAAGTGCGAAAAGTGGATTTTCAACACTAACACAAGTGCGAAACGTGGTTTTTCAACACTAACACAAGTGCGAAAAGTGGTTTTAGAACACTAATACAAGTGCAAAAGTGGTTTCCTGCAACAACACAAGTGCGAAAAGTGGTTTTTCAACACTAACACAAGTGCGAAAAGTGGTTTTTCAAAACTAACACAAGTGCAAAAAGTGTTTTTTCCACACTAATACAAGTGCAAAAGTGGTTTCCTGCACCAACACAAGTGCGAAAAGTGTTTCTCCACACTAATACAAGTGCAAAAGTGGTTTCCTGCACCAACACAAGTGCGAAAAGTGGTTTTTCAACACTAACACAAGTGTGAAAAGTGGTTTTTCAACACTAACACAAGTGCGAAAAGTGGTTTTTCAACAATAACACAAGTGCGAAAAGTGGTTTTTCCACACTAATACAAGTGCAAAAGTGGTTTCCTGCACCAACACAAGTGAGAAAAGTGGTTTTTCAACACTAACACAAGTGCGAAAAGTGGTTTTTCCACACTAATACAAGTGCAAAAGTGGTTTCCTGCACCAACACAAGCGCGAAAAGTGGTTTTTCAACACTAACACAAGTGCGAAAAGTGGTTTCCTACACCAACACAAGTGGGAAAAGTGGCTTTTCAACACTAACACAAGTGCGAAAAGTGGTTTTTCAACACTATCACAAGTGCGAAAAGTGGTTTCCTTCACTAACACAAGTGGGAAAAGTGGTTTTTCAACACTAACACAAGTGCGAAAAGTGGTTTTTCCACACTAATACAAGTGCAAAAGTGGTTTCCTGCACCAACACAAGTGCGAAAAGTGGTTTTTCAACACTAACACAAGTGCGAAAAGTGGTTTTTCCACACTAATACATGTGCAAAAGTGGTTTCCTGCACCAACACAAGTGCAAAAAGTGGTTTTTCAACACTAACACAAGTGCGAAAAGGGGTTTTTCAACACTAACACAAGTGCGAAAAGTGGTTTTTCCACACTAATACAAGTGCAAAAGTGGTTTCCTGCACCAACACAAGTGCGAAAAGTGGTTTTTCAACACTAACACAAGTGCAAAAAGTGTTTTTTCCACACTAATACAAGTGCAAAAGTGGTTTCCTGCACCAACACAAGTGCGAAAAGTGGTTTTTCAACACTATCACAAGTGCGAAAAGTGGTTTTTCCACACTAATACAAGTGCAAAAGTGGTTTCCTGCACCAACACAAGTGCGAAAAGTGGTTTTTCAACACTAACACAAGTGTGAAAAGTGGTTTTTCAACACTAACACAAGTGCGAAAAGTGGTTTTTCAACAATAACACAAGTGCGAAAAGTGGTTTTTCCACACTAATACAAGTGCAAAAATGGTTTCCTGCACCAACACAAGCGCGAAAAGTGGTTTTTCAACACTAACACAAGTGCAAAAAGTGGTTTCCTACACCAACACAAGTGGGAAAAGTGGATTTTCAACACTAACACAAGTGCGAAAAGTGGTTTTTCAACACTAACACAAGTGCGAAAAGTGGTTTCCTTCACTAACACAAGTGGGAAAAGTGGTTTTTCAACACTAACACAAGTGCGAAAAGTGATTTTTCCACACTAATACAAGTGCAAAAGTGGTTTCCTGCACCAACACAAGTGCGAAAAGTGGTTTTTCAACAATAACACAAGTGCGAAAAGTGGTTTTTCCACACTAATACATGTGCAAAAGTGGTTTCCTGCACCAACACAAGTGCAAAAAGTGGTTTTTCAACACTAACACAAGTGCGAAAAGGGGTTTTTCAACACTAACACAAATGCGAAAAGTGGTTTTTCCACACTAATACAAGTGCAAAAGTGGTTTCCTGCACCAACACAAGTGCGAAAAGTGGTTTTTCAACACTAACACAAGTGTGAAAAGTGGTTTTTCAACACTAACACAAGTGCGAAAAGTGGTTTTTCAACAATAACACAAGTGCGAAAAGTGGTTTTTCCACACTAATACAAGTGCAAAAATGGTTTCCTGCACCAACACAAGCGCGAAAAGTGGATTTTCAACACTAACACAAGTGCGAAAAGTGGTTTTTCAACACTAACACAAGTGCGAAAAGTGGTTTTAGAACACTAATAAAAGTGCAAAAGTGGTTTCCTGCAACAACACAAGTGCGAAAAGTGGTTTTTCAACACTAACACAAGTGCGAAAAGTGGTTTTTCAAAACTAACACAAGTGCAAAAAGTGTTTTTTCCACACTAATACAAGTGCAAAAGTGGTTTCCTGCACCAACACAAGTGCGAAAAGTGTTTCTCCACACTAATACAAGTGCAAAAGTGGTTTCCTGCACCAACACAAGTGCGAAAAGTGGTTTTTCAACACTAACACAAGTGTGAAAAGTGGTTTTTCAACACTAACACAAGTGCGAAAAGTGGTTTTTCAACAATAACACAAGTGCGAAAAGTGGTTTTTCCACACTAATACAAGTGCAAAAGTGGTTTCCTGCACCAACACAAGTGAGAAAAGTGGTTTTTCAACACTAACACAAGTGCGAAAAGTGGTTTTTCCACACTAATACAAGTGCAAAAGTGGTTTCCTGCACCAACACAAGCGCGAAAAGTGGTTTTTCAACACTAACACAAGTGCGAAAAGTGGTTTCCTACACCAACACAAGTGGGAAAAGTGGCTTTTCAACACTAACACAAGTGCGAAAAGTGGTTTTTCAACACTATCACAAGTGCGAAAAGTGGTTTCCTTCACTAACACAAGTGGGAAAAGTGGTTTTTCAACACTAACACAAGTGCGAAAAGTGGTTTTTCCACACTAATACAAGTGCAAAAGTGGTTTCCTGCACCAACACAAGTGCGAAAAGTGGTTTTTCAACACTAACACAAGTGCGAAAAGTGGTTTTTCCACACTAATACATGTGCAAAAGTGGTTTCCTGCACCAACACAAGTGCAAAAAGTGGTTTTTCAACACTAACACAAGTGCGAAAAGGGGTTTTTCAACACTAACACAAGTGCGAAAAGTGGTTTTTCCACACTAATACAAGTGCAAAAGTGGTTTCCTGCACCAACACAAGCGCGAAAAGTGGTTTTTCAACACTAACACAAGTGCGAAATGTGGTTTTTCAACACTATCACAAGTGCGAAAAGTGGTTTCCTTCACTAACACAAGTAGGAAAAGTGGTTTTTCAACACTAACACAAGTGCGAAAAGGGGTTTTTCAACACTATCATAAGTGCAAAAAGTGTTTTTCCACACTAATACAAGTGCAAAAGTGGTTTCCTGCACCAACACAAGTACGAAAAGTGGTTTTTCAACACTAACACAAGTGCGAAAAGTGGTTTTTCAACACTAACACAAGTGCGAAAAGTGGTTTTTCAACACTAACACAAGTGCGAAAAGTGGTTTTTCAACACTAACACAAGTGCGAAAAGTGGTTTTTCCACACTAATACAAGTGCAAAAGTGGTTTCCTGCACCAACACAAGTGCGAAAAGTGGTTTTTCAACACTAACACAAGTGCAAAAAGTGGTTTTTCAACACTAACACAAGTGCGAAAAGTGGTTTTTCCACACTAATACAAGTGCAAAAATGGTTTCCTGCACCAACACAAGCGCGAAAAGTGGTTTTTCAACACTAACACAAGTGCAAAAAGTGGTTTCCTACACCAACACAAGTGGGAAAAGTGGATTTTCAACACTAACACAAGTGCGAAAAGTGGTTTTTCAACACTAACACAAGTGCGAAAAGTGGTTTCCTTCACCAACACAAGTGCGAAAAGTGGTTTTTCAACACTAACACAAGTGTGAAAAGTGGTTTTTCAACACTAACACAAGTGCGAAAAGTGGTTTTTCAACACTAACACAAGTGCGAAAAGTGGTTTCCTTCACTAACACAAGTGGGAAAAGTGGTTTTTCAACACTAACACAAGTGCGAAAAGTGGTTTTTCCACACTAATACAAGTGCAAAAGTGGTTTCCTGCACCAACACAAGTGCGAAAAGTGGTTTTTCAACAATAACACAAGTGCGAAAAGTGGTTTTTCCACACTAATACATGTGCAAAAGTGGTTTCCTGCACCAACACAAGTGCAAAAAGTGGTTTTTCAACACTAACACAAGTGGGAAAAGTGGATTTTCAACACTAACACAAGTGCGAAAAGTGGTTTTTCAACACTAACACAAGTGCGAAAAGTGGTTTCCTTCACTAACACAAGTGGGAAAAGTGGTTTTTCAACACTAACACAAGTGCGAAAAGTGGTTTTTCCACACTAATACAAGTGCAAAAGTGGTTTCCTGCACCAACACAAGTGCGAAAAGTGGTTTTTCAACACTAACACAAGTGCGAAAAGTGGTTTTTCAACACTAACACAAGTGCGAAAAGTGGTTTCCTTCACCAACACAAGTGCGAAAAGTGGTTTTTCAACACTAACACAAGTGTGAAAAGTGGTTTTTCAACACTAACACAAGTGCGAAAAGTGGTTTTTCAACAATAACACAAGTGCGAAAAGTGGTTTTTCCACACTAATACAAGTGCAAAAGTGGTTTCCTGCACCAACACAAGCGCGAAAAGTGGTTTTTCAACACTAACACAAGTGCGAAAAGTGGTTTCCTACACCAACACAAGTGGGAAAAGTGGCTTTTCAACACTAACACAAGTGCGAAAAGTGGTTTTTCAACACTATCACAAGTGCGAAAAGTGGTTTCCTTCACTAACACAAGTGGGAAAAGTGGTTTTTCAACACTAACACAAGTGCGAAAAGTGGTTTTTCCACACTAATACAAGTGCAAAAGTGGTTTCCTGCACCAACACAAGTGCGAAAAGTGGTTTTTCAACACTAACACAAGTGCGAAAAGTGGTTTTTCCACACTAATCCATGTGCAAAAGTGGTTTCCTGCACCAACACAAGTGCAAAAAGTGGTTTTTCAACACTAACACAAGTGCGAAAAGGGGTTTTTCAACACTAACACAAGTGCGAAAAGTGGTTTTTCAACACTAACACAAGTGCAAAAA
Organism: Myxine glutinosa; assembly: GCF_964187855.1. NCBI lineage: Eukaryota > Metazoa > Chordata > Myxini > Myxiniformes > Myxinidae > Myxine > Myxine glutinosa. Next base: position 67,300 of record NW_027616883.1, on the reverse strand, counting down.
GTGGTTTTTCCACACTAATACAAGTGCAAAAGTGGTTTCCTGCACCAACACAAGTGCGAAAAGTGGTTTTTCAACACTAACACAAGTGCGAAAAGTGGTTTCCTTCACCAACACAAGTGCGAAAAGTGGTTTTTCAACACTAACACAAGTGTGAAAAGTGGTTTTTCAACACTAACACAAGTGCGAAAAGTGGTTTTTCAACACTAACACAAGTGCGAAAAGTGGTTTCCTTCACTAACACAAGTGGGAAAAGTGGTTTTTCAACACTAACACAAGTGCGAAAAGTGGTTTTTCCACACTAATACAAGTGCAAAAGTGGTTTCCTGCACCAACACAAGTGCGAAAAGTGGTTTTTCAACAATAACACAAGTGCGAAAAGTGGTTTTTCAACACTAACACAAGTGCGAAAAGTGGTTTTTCAACACTATCACAAGTGCGAAAAGTGGTTTCCTTCACTAACACAAGTGGGAAAAGTGGTTTTTCAACACTAACACAAGTGCGAAAAGGGGTTTTTCAACACTATTATAAGTGCAAAAAGTGTTTTTCCACACTAATACAAGTGCAAAAGTGGTTTCCTGCACCAACACAAGTACGAAAAGTGGTTTTTCAACACTAACACAAGTGCGAAAAGTGGTTTTTCAACACTAACACAAGTGCGAAAAGTGGTTTTTCAACACTAACACAAGTGCGAAAAGTGGTTTTTCAACACTAACACAAGTGCGAAAAGTGGTTTTTCCACACTAATACATGTGCAAAAGTGGTTTTTCAACACTAACACAAGTGCGAAAAGTTGTTTTTCAACACTAACACAAGTGCGAAAAGTGGATTTTCAACAATAACACAAGTGCGAAAAGTGGTTTTTCAACACTAACACAAGTGCGAAAAGTGGTTTTAGAACACTAATACAAGTGCAAAAGTGGTTTCCTGCAACAACACAAGTGCGAAAAGTGGTTTTTCAACACTAACACAAGTGCGAAAAGTGGTTTTTCCACACTAATACAAGTGCAAAAGTGGTTTCCTGCACCAACACAAGCGCGAAAAGTGGTTTTTCAACACTAACACAAGTGCGAAAAGTGGTTTTTCAACACTATCACAAGTGCGAAAAGTGGTTTCCTTCACTAACACAAGTGGGAAAAGTGGTTTTTCAACACTAACACAAGTGCGAAAAGGGGTTTTTCAACACTATCATAAGTGCAAAAAGTGTTTTTCCACACTAATACAAGTGCAAAAGTGGTTTCCTGCACCAACACAAGTACGAAAAGTGGTTTTTCAACACTAACACAAGTGCGAAAAGTGGTTTTTCAACACTAACACAAGTGCGAAAAGTGGTTTTTCAACACTAACACAAGTGCGAAAAGTGGTTTTTCAACACTAACACAAGTGCGAAAAGTGGTTTTTCCACACTAATACAAGTGCAAAAGTGGTTTCCTGCACCAACACAAGTGCGAAAAGTGGTTTTTCAACACTAACACAAGTGCGAAAAGTGGTTTTTCAACAATAACACAAGTGCGAAAAGTGGTTTTTCCACACTAATACAAGTGCAAAAATGGTTTCCTGCACCAACACAAGCGCGAAAAGTGGTTTTTCAACACTAACACAAGTGCAAAAAGTGGTTTCCTACACCAACACAAGTGGGAAAAGTGGATTTTCAACACTAACACAAGTGCGAAAAGTGGTTTTTCAACACTAACACAAGTGCGAAAAGTGGTTTCCTTCACCAACACAAGTGCGAAAAGTGGTTTTTCAACACTAACACAAGTGTGAAAAGTGGTTTTTCAACACTAACACAAGTGCGAAAAGTGGTTTTTCAACACTAACACAAGTGCGAAAAGTGGTTTCCTTCACTAACACAAGTGGGAAAAGTGGTTTTTCAACACTAACACAAGTGCGAAAAGTGGTTTTTCCACACTAATACAAGTGCAAAAGTGGTTTCCTGCACCAACACAAGTGCGAAAAGTGGTTTTTCAACAATAACACAAGTGCGAAAAGTGGTTTTTCCACACTAATACATGTGCAAAAGTGGTTTCCTGCACCAACACAAGTGCAAAAAGTGGTTTTTCAACACTAACACAAGTGGGAAAAGTGGATTTTCAACACTAACACAAGTGCGAAAAGTGGTTTTTCAACACTAACACAAGTGCGAAAAGTGGTTTCCTTCACTAACACAAGTGGGAAAAGTGGTTTTTCAACACTAACACAAGTGCGAAAAGTGGTTTTTCCACACTAATACAAGTGCAAAAGTGGTTTCCTGCACCAACACAAGTGCGAAAAGTGGTTTTTCAACACTAACACAAGTGCGAAAAGTGGTTTTTCAACACTAACACAAGTGCGAAAAGTGGTTTCCTTCACCAACACAAGTGCGAAAAGTGGTTTTTCAACACTAACACAAGTGTGAAAAGTGGTTTTTCAACACTAACACAAGTGCGAAAAGTGGTTTTTCAACAATAACACAAGTGCGAAAAGTGGTTTTTCCACACTAATACAAGTGCAAAAGTGGTTTCCTGCACCAACACAAGCGCGAAAAGTGGTTTTTCAACACTAACACAAGTGCGAAAAGTGGTTTCCTACACCAACACAAGTGGGAAAAGTGGCTTTTCAACACTAACACAAGTGCGAAAAGTGGTTTTTCAACACTATCACAAGTGCGAAAAGTGGTTTCCTTCACTAACACAAGTGGGAAAAGTGGTTTTTCAACACTAACACAAGTGCGAAAAGTGGTTTTTCCACACTAATACAAGTGCAAAAGTGGTTTCCTGCACCAACACAAGTGCGAAAAGTGGTTTTTCAACACTAACACAAGTGCGAAAAGTGGTTTTTCCACACTAATACATGTGCAAAAGTGGTTTCCTGCACCAACACAAGTGCAAAAAGTGGTTTTTCAACACTAACACAAGTGCGAAAAGGGGTTTTTCAACACTAACACAAGTGCGAAAAGTGGTTTTTCAACACTAACACAAGTGCAAAAAGTGGTTTTTCCACACTAATACAAGTGCAAAAGTGGTTTCCTGCACCAACACAAGTGCGAAAAGTGGTTTTTCAACACTAACACAAGTGCGAAAAGTGGTTTCCTTCACCAACACAAGTGCGAAAAGTGGTTTTTCAACACTAACACAAGTGTGAAAAGTGGTTTTTCAACACTAACACAAGTGCGAAAAGTGGTTTTTCAACACTAACACAAGTGCGAAAAGTGGTTTCCTTCACTAACACAAGTGGGAAAAGTGGTTTTTCAACACTAACACAAGTGCGAAAAGTGGTTTTTCCACACTAATACAAGTGCAAAAGTGGTTTCCTGCACCAACACAAGTGCGAAAAGTGGTTTTTCAACAATAACACAAGTGCGAAAAGTGGTTTTTCAACACTAACACAAGTGCGAAAAGTGGTTTTTCAACACTATCACAAGTGCGAAAAGTGGTTTCCTTCACTAACACAAGTGGGAAAAGTGGTTTTTCAACACTAACACAAGTGCGAAAAGGGGTTTTTCAACACTATCATAAGTGCAAAAAGTGTTTTTCCACACTAATACAAGTGCAAAAGTGGTTTCCTGCAACAACACAAGTACGAAAAGTGGTTTTTCAACACTAACACAAGTGCGAAAAGTGGTTTTTCAACACTAACACAAATGCGAAAAGTGGTTTTTCAACACTAACACAAGTGCGAAAAGTGGTTTTTCAACACTAACACAAGTGCGAAAAGTGGTTTTTCCACACTAATACAAGTGCAAAAGTGGTTTCCTGCACCAACACAAGTGCGAAAAGTGGTTTTTCAACACTAACACAAGTGCGAAAAGTGGTTTTTCAACAATAACACAAGTGCGAAAAGTGGTTTTTCCACACTAATACAAGTGCAAAAATGGTTTCCTGCACCAACACAAGCGCGAAAAGTGGTTTTTCAACACTAACACAAGTGCAAAAAGTGGTTTCCTACACCAACACAAGTGAGAAAAGTGGATTTTCAACACTAACACAAGTGCGAAAAGTGGTTTTTCAACACTAACACAAGTGCGAAAAGTGGTTTCCTTCACCAACACAAGTGCGAAAAGTGGTTTTTCAACACTAACACAAGTGTGAAAAGTGGTTTTTCAACACTAACACAAGTGCGAAAAGTGGTTTTTCAACACTAACACAAGTGCGAAAAGTGGTTTCCTTCACTAACACAAGTGGGAAAAGTGGTTTTTCAACACTAACACAAGTGCGAAAAGTGGTTTTTCCACACTAATACAAGTGCAAAAGTGGTTTCCTGCACCAACACAAGTGCGAAAAGTGGTTTTTCAACAATAACACAAGTGCGAAAAGTGGTTTTTCCACACTAATACATGTGCAAAAGTGGTTTCCTGCACCAACACAAGTGCAAAAAGTGGTTTTTCAACACTAACACAAGTGGGAAAAGTGGATTTTCAACAATAACACAAGTGCGAAAAGTGGTTTTTCAACACTAACACAAGTGCGAAAAGTGGTTTTTCCACACTAATACAAGTGCAAAAGTGGTTTCCTGCACCAACACAAGTGCGAAAAGTGGTTTTTCAACAATAACACAAGTGCGAAAAGTGGTTTTTCCACACTAATACATGTGCAAAAGTGGTTTCCTGCACCAACACAAGTGCAAAAAGTGGTTTTTCAACACTAACACAAGTGCGAAAAGGGGTTTTTCAACACTAACACAAATGCGAAAAGTGGTTTTTCCACACTAATACAAGTGCAAAAGTGGTTTCCTGCACCAACACAAGTGCGAAAAGTGGTTTTTCAACACTAACACAAGTGTGAAAAGTGGTTTTTCAACACTAACACAAGTGCGAAAAGTGGTTTTTCAACAATAACACAAGTGCGAAAAGTGGTTTTTCCACACTAATACAAGTGCAAAAATGGTTTCCTGCACCAACACAAGCGCGAAAAGTGGTTTTTCAACACTAACACAAGTGCAAAAAGTGGTTTCCTACACCAACACAAGTGGGAAAAGTGGATTTTCAACACTAACACAAGTGCGAAAAGTGGTTTTTCAACACTAACACAAGTGCGAAAAGTGGTTTCCTTCACTAACACAAGTGGGAAAAGTGGTTTTTCAACACTAACACAAGTGCGAGAAGTGGTTTTTCCACACTAATACAAGTGCAAAAGTGGTTTCCTGCACCAACACAAGTGCGAAAAGTGGTTTTTCAACACTAACACAAGTGTGAAAAGTGGTTTTTCAACACTAACACAAGTGCGAAAAGTGGTTTTTCAACACTAACACAAATGCGAAAAGTGGTTTTTCCACACTAATACAAGTGCAAAAGTGGTTTCCTGCACCAACACAAGTGCGAAAAGTGGTTTTTCAACACTAACACAAGTGTGAAAAGTGGTTTTTCAACACTAACACAAGTGCGAAAAGTGGTTTTTCAACACTAACACAAATGCGAAAAGTGGTTTTTCCACACTAATACAAGTGCAAAAGTGGTTTCCTGCACCAACACAAGTGCGAAAAGTGGTTTTTCAACACTAACACAAGTGTGAAAAGTGGTTTTTCAACACTAACACAAGTGCGAAAAGTGGTTTTTCAACAATAACACAAGTGCGAAAAGTGGTTTTTCCACACTAATACAAGTGCAAAAATGGTTTCCTGCACCAACACAAGCGCGAAAAGTGGTTTTTCAACACTAACACAAGTGCAAAAAGTGGTTTCCTACACCAACACAAGTGGGAAAAGTGGATTTTCAACACTAACACAAGTGTGAAAAGTGGTTTTTCAACACTAACACAAGTGCGAAAAGTGGTTTTTCAGCACTAACACAAGTGCGAAAAGTGGTTTTTCAACACTAACACAAATGCGAAAAGTGGTTTTTCCACACTAATACAAGTGCAAAAGTGGTTTCCTGCACCAACACAAGTGCGAAAAGTTGTTTTTCAACACTAACACAAGTGCGAAAAATGGATTTTCAACACTAACACAAGTGCGAAAAGTGGTTTTTCAACACTAACACAAGTGCGAAAAGTGGTTTTAGAACACTAATACAAGTGCAAAAGTGGTTTCCTGCAACAACACAAGTGCGAAAAGTGGTTTTTCAACACTAACACAAGTGCGAAAAGTGGTTTTTCAACACTAACACAAGTGCGAAAAGTGGTTTTTCAAAACTAACACAAGTGCAAAAAGTGTTTTTTCCACACTAATACAAGTGCAAAAGTGGTTTCCTGCACCAACACAAGTGCGAAAAGTGTTTCTCCACACTAATACAAGTGCAAAAGTGGTTTCCTGCACCAACACAAGTGCGAAAAGTGGTTTTTCAACACTAACACAAGTGTGAAAAGTGGTTTTTCAACACTAACACAAGTGCGAAAAGTGGTTTTAGAACACTAATACAAGTGCAAAAGTGGTTTCCTGCAACAACACAAGTGCGAAAAGTGGTTTTTCAACACTAACACAAGTGCGAAAAGTGGTTTTTCAACACTAACACAAGTGCGAAAAGTGGTTTTTCAAAACTAACACAAGTGCGAAAAGTGGTTTCCTTCACCAACACAAGTGCGAAAAGTGGTTTTTCAACACTAACACAAGTGTGAAAAGTGGTTTTTCAACACTAACACAAGTGCGAAAAGTGGTTTTTCAACACTAACACAAGTGCGAAAAGTGGTTTCCTTCACTAACACAAGTGGGAAAAGTGGTTTTTCAACACTAACACAAGTGCGAAAAGTGGTTTTTCCACACTAATACAAGTGCAAAAGTGGTTTCCTGCACCAACACAAGTGCGAAAAGTGGTTTTTCAACAATAACACAAGTGCGAAAAGTGGTTTTTCCACACTAATACATGTGCAAAAGTGGTTTCCTGCACCAACACAAGTGCAAAAAGTGGTTTTTCAACACTAACACAAGTGGGAAAAGTGGATTTTCAACAATAACACAAGTGCGAAAAGTGGTTTTTCAACACTAACACAAGTGCGAAAAGTGGTTTTTCAACACTAACACAAGTGCGAAAAGTGGTTTTTCCACACTAATACAAGTGCAAAAGTGGTTTCCTGCACCAACACAAGTGCGAAAAGTGGTTTTTCAACACTAACACAAGTGCAAAAAGTGGTTTTTCAACACTAACACAAGTGCGAAAAGTGGTTTTTCCACACTAATACAAGTGCAAAAATGGTTTCCTGCACCAACACAAGCGCGAAAAGTGGTTTTTCAACACTAACACAAGTGCAAAAAGTGGTTTCCTACACCAACACAAGTGGGAAAAGTGGATTTTCAACACTAACACAAGTGCGAAAAGTGGTTTTTCAACACTAACACAAGTGCGAAAAGTGGTTTCCTTCACCAACACAAGTGCGAAAAGTGGTTTTTCAACACTAACACAAGTGTGAAAAGTGGTTTTTCAACACTAACACAAGTGCGAAAAGTGGTTTTTCAACACTAACACAAGTGCGAAAAGTGGTTTCCTTCACTAACACAAGTGGGAAAAGTGGTTTTTCAACACTAACACAAGTGCGAAAAGTGGTTTTTCCACACTAATACAAGTGCAAAAGTGGTTTCCTGCACCACACAAGTGGGAAAAGTGGTTTTTCAACACTAACACAAGTGCGAAAAGTGGTTTTTCCACACTAATACAAGTGCAAAAGTGGTTTCCTGCACCAACACAAGTGCGAAAAGTGGTTTTTCAACACTAACACAAGTGTGAAAAGTGGTTTTTCAACACTAACACAAGTGCGAAAAGTGGTTTTTCAACACTAACACAAATGCGAAAAGTGGTTTTTCCACACTAATACAAGTGCAAAAGTGGTTTCCTGCACCAACACAAGTGCGAAAAGTGGTTTTTCAACACTAACACAAGTGTGAAAAGTGGTTTTTCAACACTAACACAAGTGCGAAAAGTGGTTTTTCAACACTAACACAAATGCGAAAAGTGGTTTTTCCACACTAATACAAGTGCAAAAGTGGTTTCCTGCACCAACACAAGTGCGAAAAGTGGTTTTTCAACACTAACACAAGTGTGAAAAGTGGTTTTTCAACACTAACACAAGTGCGAAAAGTGGTTTTTCAACAATAACACAAGTGCGAAAAGTGGTTTTTCCACACTAATACAAGTGCAAAAATGGTTTCCTGCACCAACCACAAGCGCGAAAAGTGGTTTTTCAACACTAACACAAGTGCAAAAAGTGGTTTCCTACACCAACACAAGTGGGAAAAGTGGATTTTCAACACTAACACAAGTGTGAAAAGTGGTTTTTTCAACACTAACACAAGTGCGAAAAGTGGTTTTTCAGCACTAACACAAGTGCGAAAAGTGGTTTTTCAACACTAACACAAATGCGAAAAGTGGTTTTTCCACACTAATACAAGTGCAAAAGTGGTTTTCCCTGCACCAACACAAGTGCGAAAAGTTGTTTTTCAACACTAACACAAGTGCGAAAAGTGGATTTTCAACACTAACACAAGTGCGAAAAGTGGTTTTTCAACACTAACACAAGTGCGAAAAGTGGTTTTAGAACACTAATACAAGTGCAAAAGTGGTTTCCTGCAACAACACAAGTGCGAAAAGTGGTTTTCAACACTAACACAAGTGCGAAAAGTGGTTTTTTCAACACTAACACAAGTGCGAAAAGTGGTTTTTCAAAACTAACACAAGTGCAAAAAGTGTTTTTTCCACACTAATACAAGTGCAAAAGTGGTTTCCTGCACCAACACAAAGTGCGAAAAGTGTTTCTCCACACTAATACAAGTGCAAAAGTGGTTTCCTGCACCAACACAAGTGCGAAAAGTGGTTTTTCAACACTAACACAAGTGTGAAAAGTGGTTTTTCAACACTAACACAAGTGCGAAAAGTGGTTTTTCAACAATAACACAAGTGCGAAAAGTGGTTTTTCCACACTAATACAAGTGCAAAAGTGGTTTCATGCACCAACACAAGTGCGAAAAGTGGTTTTTCAACACTAACACAAGTGTGAAAAGTGGTTTTTCAACACTAACACAAGTGCGGAAAAGTGGTTTTTCAACAATAACACAAGTGCGAAAAGTGGTTTTTCCACACTAATACAAGTGCAAAAGTGGTTTCCTGCACCAACACAAGTGAGAAAAGTGGTTTTTCAACACTAACACAAGTGCGAAAAGTGGTTTTTCCACACTAATACCAAGTGCAAAAGTGGTTTCCTGCACCAACACAAGCGCGAAAAGTGGTTTTTCAACACTAACACAAGTGCGAAAAGTGGTTTCCTACACCAACACAAGTGGGAAAAGTGGCTTTTCAACACTAACACAAGTGCGAAAAGTGGTTTTTCAACACTATCACAAGTGCGAAAGTGGTTTCCTTCACTAACACAAGTGGGAAAAGTGGTTTTTCAACACTAACACAAGTGCGAAAAGTGGTTTTTCCCACTAATACAAGTGCAAAAGTGGTTTCCTGCACCAACACAAGTGCGAAAAGTGGTTTTTCAACACTAACACAAGTGCGAAAAGTGGTTTCCTACACCAACACAAGTGGGAAAAGTGGCTTTTCAACACTAACACAAGTGCGAAAAGTGGTTTTTCAACACTATCACAAGTGCGAAAAGTGGTTTCCTTCACTAACACAAGTGGGAAAAGTGGTTTTTCAACACTAACACAAGTGCGAAAAGGGGTTTTCAACACTATCATAAGTGCAAAAGTGTTTTTCCAACTAATACAAGTGCAAAAGTGGTTTCCTGCACCAACACAAGTACGAAAAGTGGTTTTTCAACACTAACACAAGTGCGAAAAGTGGTTTTTCAACACTAACACAAGTGCGAAAAGTGGTTTTTCAACACTAACACAAGTGCGAAAAGTGGTTTTTCAACACTATCACAAGTGCGAAAGTGGTTTCCTGCACCAACACAAGTGGAAAAGTGGATTTTCAACACTAACACAAGTGCGAAAAGTGGTTTTTCAACACTAACACAAGTGCGAAAAGTGGTTTCCTTCACCAACACAAGTGCGAAAAGTGGTTTTTCAACACTAACACAAGTGCGAAAAGTGGTTTCCTTCACTAACACAAGTGGGAAAAGTGGTTTTTCAACACTAACACAAGTGCGAAAAGTGGTTTTTCCACACTAATACAAGTGCAAAAGTGGTTTCCTGCACCAACACAAGTGCGAAAAGTGGTTTTTCAACAATAACACAAGTGCGAAAAGTGGTTTTTCAACACTAACACAAGTGCGAAAAGTGGTTTTTCAACACTATCACAAGTGCGAAAAGTGGTTTCCTTCACTAACACAAGTGGGAAAAGTGGTTTTTCAACACTAACACAAGTGCGAAAAGGGGTTTTTCAACACTATCATAAGTGCAAAAAGTGTTTTTCCACACTAATACAAGTGCAAAAGTGGTTTCCCTGCACCAACACAAGTACGAAAAGTGGTTTTTCAACACTAACACAAGTGCGAAAAGTGGTTTTTCAACACTAACACAAGTGCGAAAAGTGTTTTTCAACACTAACACAAGTGCGAAAAGTGGTTTTTCAACACTAACACAAGTGCGAAAAGTGGTTTTTCCACACTAATACAAGTGCAAAAGTGGTTTCCTGCACCAACACAAGTGCGAAAAGTGGTTTTTCAACACTAACACAAGTGCGAAAAGTGGTTTTTCAACAATAACACAAGTGCGAAAAGTGGTTTTTCCACACTAATACAAGTGCAAAAATGGTTTCCTGCACCAACCACAAGCGCGAAAAGTGGTTTTTCAACACTAACACAAGTGCAAAAAGTGGTTTCCTACACAACACAAGTGGGAAAAGTGGATTTTCAACACTAACACAAGTGCGAAAAGTGGTTTTTCAACACTAACACAAGTGCGAAAGTGGTTTCCTTCACCAACACAAGTGCGAAAAGTGGTTTTTCAACACTAACACAAGTGTGAAAGTGGTTTTTCAACACTAACACAAGTGCAAAAAGTGGTTTTTCAACACTAACACAAGTGCGAAAAGTGGTTTCCTTCACTAACACAAGTGGGAAAAGTGGTTTTTCAACACTAACACAAGTGCGAAAAGTGGTTTTTCCACACTAATACAAGTGCAAAAGTGGTTTCCTGCACCAACACAAGTGCGAAAAGTGGTTTTTCAACAATAACACAAGTGCGAAAAGTGGTTTTTCCACACTAATACATGTGCAAAAGTGGTTTCCTGCACCAACACAAGTGCAAAAAGTGGTTTTTCAACACTAACACAAGTGGGAAAAGTGGATTTTCAACAATAACACAAGTGCGAAAAGTGGTTTTTCAACACTAACACAAGTGCGAAAAGTGGTTTTTCCACACTAATACAAGTGCAAAAGTGGTTTCCTGCACCAACACAAGTGCGAAAAGTGGTTTTTCAACAATAACACAAGTGCGAAAAGTGGTTTTTCCACACTAATACATGTGCAAAAGTGGTTTCCTGCACCAACACAAGTGCAAAAAGTGGTTTTTCAACACTAACACAAGTGCGAAAAGGGGTTTTTCAACACTAACACAAATGCGAAAAGTGGTTTTTCCACACTAATACAAGTGCAAAAGTGGTTTCCTGCACCAACACAAGTGCGAAAAGTGGTTTTTCAACACTAACACAAGTGTGAAAAGTGGTTTTTCAACACTAACACAAGTGCGAAAAGTGGTTTTTCAACAATAACACAAGTGCGAAAAGTGGTTTTTCCACACTAATACAAGTGCAAAAATGGTTTCCTGCACCAACACAAGCGCGAAAAGTGGTTTTTCAACACTAACACAAGTGCGAAAAGTGGTTTTTCCACACTAATACAAGTGCAAAAGTGGTTTCCTGCACCAACACAAGCGCGAAAAGTGGTTTTTCAACACTAACACAAGTGCGAAAAGTGGTTTCCTACACCAACACAAGTGGGAAAAGTGGCTTTTCAACACTAACACAAGTGCGAAAAGTGGTTTTTCAACACTATCACAAGTGCGAAAAGTGGTTTCCTTCACTAACACAAGTGGGAAAAGTGGTTTTTCAACACTAACACAAGTGCGAAAAGTGGTTTTTCCACACTAATACAAGTGCAAAAAGTGGTTTCCTGCACCAACACAAGTGCGAAAAGTGGTTTTTCAACACTAACACAAGTGCGAAAAGTGGTTTCCTACACCAACACAAGTGGGAAAAGTGGCTTTTCAACACTAACACAAGTGCGAAAAGTGGTTTTTCAACACTATCACAAGTGCGAAAAGTGGTTTCCTTCACTAACACAAGTGGGAAAAGTGGTTTTTCAACACTAACACAAGTGCGAAAAGGGGTTTTTCAACACTATCATAAGTGCAAAAAGTGTTTTTCCACACTAATACAAGTGCAAAAGTGGTTTCCTGCACCAACACAAGTACGAAAAGTGGTTTTTCAACACTAACACAAGTGCGAAAAGTGGTTTTTCAACACTAACACAAGTGCGAAAAGTGGTTTTTCAACACTAACACAAGTGCGAAAAGTGGTTTTTCAACACTATCACAAGTGCGAAAAGTGGTTTCCTGCACCAACACAAGTGGGAAAAGTGGATTTTCAACACTAACACAAGTGCGAAAAGTGGTTTTTCAACACTAACACAAGTGCGAAAAGTGGTTTCCTTCACCAACACAAGTGCGAAAAGTGGTTTTTCAACACTAACACAAGTGCGAAAAGTGGTTTCCTTCACTAACACAAGTGGGAAAAGTGGTTTTTCAACACTAACACAAGTGCGAAAAGTGGTTTTTCCACACTAATACAAGTGCAAAAGTGGTTTCCTGCACCAACACAAGTGCGAAAAGTGGTTTTTCAACAATAACACAAGTGCGAAAAGTGGTTTTTCAACACTAACACAAGTGCGAAAAGTGGTTTTTCAACACTATCACAAGTGCGAAAAGTGGTTTCCTTCACTAACACAAGTGGGAAAAGTGGTTTTTCAACACTAACACAAGTGCGAAAAGGGGTTTTTCAACACTATCATAAGTGCAAAAAGTGTTTTTCCACACTAATACAAGTGCAAAAGTGGTTTCCTGCACCAACACAAGTACGAAAAGTGGTTTTTCAACACTAACACAAGTGCGAAAAGTGGTTTTTCAACACTAACACAAGTGCGAAAAGTGGTTTTTCAACACTAACACAAGTGCGAAAAGTGGTTTTTCAACACTAACACAAGTGCGAAAAGTGGTTTTTCCACACTAATACAAGTGCAAAAGTGGTTTCCTGCACCAACACAAGTGCGAAAAGTGGTTTTTCAACACTAACACAAGTGCGAAAAGTGGTTTTTCAACAATAACACAAGTGTGAAAAGTGGTTTTTCAACACTAACACAAGTGCGAAAAGTGGTTTTTCAGCACTAACACAAGTGCGAAAAGTGGTTTTTCAACACTAACACAAATGCGAAAAGTGGTTTTTCCACACTAATACAAGTGCAAAGTGGTTTCCTGCACCAACACAAGTGCCGAAAAGTTGTTTTTCAACACTAACACAAGTGCGAAAAGTGGATTTCAACACTAACACAAGTGCGAAAAGTGGTTTTTCAACACTAACACAAGTGCGAAAAGTGGTTTTAGAACACTAATACAAGTGCAAAAGTGGTTTCCTGCAACAACACAGTGCGAAAAGTGGTTTTTCAACACTAACACAAGTGCGAAAAGTGGTTTTCAACACTAACACAAGTGCGAAAAGTGGTTTTTCAAACTAACACAAGTGCAAAAGTGTTTTTTCCACACTAATACAAGTGCAAAAGTGGTTTCCTGCACCAACACAAGTGCGAAAAGTGTTTCTCCACACTAATACAAGTGCAAAAGTGGTTTCCTGCACCAACACAGTGCGAAAAGTGGTTTTTCAACACTAACACAAGTGTGAAAAGTGGTTTTTCAACACTAACACAAGTGCGAAAAGTGGTTTTTCAACAAAAACACAAGTGCGAAAAGTGGTTTTTTCCACACTAATACAAGTGCAAAAGTGGTTTCATGCACCAACACAAGTGCGAAAAGTGGTTTTTCAACACTAACACAAGTGTGAAAAGTGGTTTTTCAACACTAACACAAGTGCGAAAAGTGGTTTTTCAACAATAACACAAGTGCGAAAAGTGGTTTTTCCACACTAATACAAGTGCAAAAGTGGTTTCCTGCACCAACACAAGTGAGAAAAGTGGTTTTTCAACACTAACACAGTGCGAAAAGTGGTTTTTCACACTAATACAAGTGCAAAAGTGGTTTCCTGCACCAACACAGCGCGAAAAGTGGTTTTTCAACACTAACACAAGTGCGAAAAGTGGTTTCCTACACCAACACAAGTGGGAAAAGTGGCTTTTCAACACTAACACAAGTGCGAAAAGTGGTTTTTCAACAACTATCACAAGTGCGAAAAGTGGTTTCCTTCACTAACACAAGTGGGAAAAGTGGTTTTTCAACACTAACACAAGTGCGAAAAGTGGTTTTTCCACACTAATACAAGATACAAGTGCAAAAGTGGTTTCCTGCACCAACACAAGTGCGAAAAGTGGTTTTTCAACACTAACACAAGTGCGAAAAGTGGTTTCCTACACCAACACAAGTGGGAAAAGTGCTTTTCAACACTAACACAAGTGCGAAAAGTGGTTTTTCAACACTATCACAAGTGCGAAAAGTGGTTTCCTTCACTAACACAAGTGGGAAAAGTGGTTTTTCAACACTAACACAAGTGCGAAAAGGGGTTTTTCAACACTATCATAAGTGCAAAAAGTGTTTTTCCACACTAATACAAGTGCAAAAGTGGTTTCCTGCACCAACACAAGTACGAAAAGTGGTTTTTCAACACTAACACAAGTGCGAAAAGTGGTTTTTCAACACTAACACAAGTGCGAAAAGTGGTTTTTCAACACTAACACAAGTGCGAAAAGTGGTTTTTCAACACTATCACAAGTGCGAAAAGTGGTTTCCTGCACCAACACAAGTGGGAAAAGTGGATTTTCAACACTAACACAAGTGCGAAAAGTGGTTTTTCAACACTAACACAAGTGCGAAAAGTGGTTTCCTTCACCAACACAAGTGCGAAAAGTGGTTTTTCAACACTAACACAAGTGCGAAAAGTGGTTTCCTTCACTAACACAAGTGGGAAAAGTGGTTTTTCAACACTAACACAAGTGCGAAAAGTGGTTTTTCCACACTAATACAAGTGCAAAAGTGGTTTCCTGCACCAACACAAGTGCGAAAAGTGGTTTTTCAACAATAACACAAGTGCGAAAAGTGGTTTTTCAACACTAACACAAGTGCGAAAAGTGGTTTTTCAACACTATCACAAGTGCGAAAAGTGGTTTCCTTCACTAACACAAGTGGGAAAAGTGGTTTTTCAACACTAACACAAGTGCGAAAAGGGGTTTTTCAACACTATCATAAGTGCAAAAAGTGTTTTTCCACACTAATACAAGTGCAAAAGTGGTTTCCTGCACCAACACAAGTACGAAAAGTGGTTTTTCAACACTAACACAAGTGCGAAAAGTGGTTTTTCAACACTAACACAAGTGCGAAAAGTGGTTTTTCAACACTAACACAAGTGCGAAAAGTGGTTTTTCAACACTAACACAAGTGCGAAAAGTGGTTTTTCCACACTAATACAAGTGCAAAAGTGGTTTCCTGCACCAACACAAGTGCGAAAAGTGGTTTTTCA
The DNA here is from genome assembly GCF_964187855.1 of Myxine glutinosa. Classification (NCBI taxonomy): domain Eukaryota; kingdom Metazoa; phylum Chordata; class Myxini; order Myxiniformes; family Myxinidae; genus Myxine; species Myxine glutinosa. Next base: position 51,774 of record NW_027616883.1, on the reverse strand, counting down.
ACACTAACACAAGTGCGAAAAGTGGTTTTTCAACAATAACACAAGTGCGAAAAGTGGTTTTTCCACACTAATACAAGTGCAAAAATGGTTTCCTGCACCAACACAAGCGCGAAAAGTGGTTTTTCAACACTAACACAAGTGCAAAAAGTGGTTTCCTACACCAACACAAGTGGGAAAAGTGGATTTTCAACACTAACACAAGTGCGAAAAGTGGTTTTTCAACACTAACACAAGTGCGAAAAGTGGTTTCCTTCACCAACACAAGTGCGAAAAGTGGTTTTTCAACACTAACACAAGTGTGAAAAGTGGTTTTTCAACACTAACACAAGTGCGAAAAGTGGTTTTTCAACACTAACACAAGTGCGAAAAGTGGTTTCCTTCACTAACACAAGTGGGAAAAGTGGTTTTTCAACACTAACACAAGTGCGAAAAGTGGTTTTTCCACACTAATACAAGTGCAAAAGTGGTTTCCTGCACCAACACAAGTGCGAAAAGTGGTTTTTCAACAATAACACAAGTGCGAAAAGTGGTTTTTCCACACTAATACATGTGCAAAAGTGGTTTCCTGCACCAACACAAGTGCAAAAAGTGGTTTTTCAACACTAACACAAGTGGGAAAAGTGGATTTTCAACAATAACACAAGTGCGAAAAGTGGTTTTTCAACACTAACACAAGTGCGAAAAGTGGTTTTTCCACACTAATACAAGTGCAAAAGTGGTTTCCTGCACCAACACAAGTGCGAAAAGTGGTTTTTCAACAATAACACAAGTGCGAAAAGTGGTTTTTCCACACTAATACATGTGCAAAAGTGGTTTCCTGCACCAACACAAGTGCAAAAAGTGGTTTTTCAACACTATCACAAGTGCGAAAAGTGGTTTCCTTCACTAACACAAGTGGGAAAAGTGGTTTTTCAACACTAACACAAGTGCGAAAAGTGGTTTTTCCACACTAATACAAGTGCAAAAGTGGTTTCCTGCACCAACACAAGTGCGAAAAGTGGTTTTTCAACACTAACACAAGTGCGAAAAGTGGTTTCCTACACCAACACAAGTGGGAAAAGTGGCTTTTCAACACTAACACAAGTGCGAAAAGTGGTTTTTCAACACTATCACAAGTGCGAAAAGTGGTTTCCTTCACTAACACAAGTGGGAAAAGTGGTTTTTCAACACTAACACAAGTGCGAAAAGGGGTTTTCAACACTATCATAAGTGCAAAAAGTGTTTTTCCACACTAATACAAGTGCAAAAGTGGTTTCCTGCACCAACACAAGTACGAAAAGTGGTTTTTCAACACTAACACAAGTGCGAAAAGTGGTTTTTCAACACTAACACAAGTGCGAAAAGTGGTTTTTCAACACTAACACAAGTGCGAAAAGTGGTTTTTCAACACTATCACAAGTGCGAAAAGTGGTTTCCTGCACCAACACAAGTGGGAAAAGTGGATTTTCAACACTAACACAAGTGCGAAAAGTGGTTTTTCAACACTAACACAAGTGCGAAAAGTGGTTTCCTTCACCAACACAAGTGCGAAAAGTGGTTTTTCAACACTAACACAAGTGCGAAAAGTGGTTTCCTTCACTAACACAAGTGGGAAAAGTGGTTTTTCAACACTAACACAAGTGCGAAAAGTGGTTTTTCCACACTAATACAAGTGCAAAAGTGGTTTCCTGCACCAACACAAGTGCGAAAAGTGGTTTTTCAACAATAACACAAGTGCGAAAAGTGGTTTTTCAACACTAACACAAGTGCGAAAAGTGGTTTTTCAACACTATCACAAGTGCGAAAAGTGGTTTCCTTCACTAACACAAGTGGGAAAAGTGGTTTTTCAACACTAACACAAGTGCGAAAAGGGGTTTTTCAACACTATCATAAGTGCAAAAAGTGTTTTTCCACACTAATACAAGTGCAAAAGTGGTTTCCTGCACCAACACAAGTACGAAAAGTGGTTTTTCAACACTAACACAAGTGCGAAAAGTGGTTTTTCAACACTAACACAAGTGCGAAAAGTGGTTTTTCAACACTAACACAAGTGCGAAAAGTGGTTTTTCAACACTAACACAAGTGCGAAAAGTGGTTTTTCCACACTAATACAAGTGCAAAAGTGGTTTCCTGCACCAACACAAGTGCGAAAAGTGGTTTTTCAACACTAACACAAGTGCGAAAAGTGGTTTTTCAACAATAACACAAGTGCGAAAAGTGGTTTTTCCACACTAATACAAGTGCAAAAATGGTTTCCTGCACCAACACAAGCGCGAAAAGTGGTTTTTCAACACTAACACAAGTGCAAAAAGTGGTTTCCTACACCAACACAAGTGGGAAAAGTGGATTTTCAACACTAACACAAGTGCGAAAAGTGGTTTTTCAACACTAACACAAGTGCGAAAAGTGGTTTCCTTCACCAACACAAGTGCGAAAAGTGGTTTTTCAACACTAACACAAGTGTGAAAAGTGGTTTTTCAACACTAACACAAGTGCGAAAAGTGGTTTTTCAACACTAACACAAGTGCGAAAAGTGGTTTCCTTCACTAACACAAGTGGGAAAAGTGGTTTTTCAACACTAACACAAGTGCGAAAAGTGGTTTTTCCACACTAATACAAGTGCAAAAGTGGTTTCCTGCACCAACACAAGTGCGAAAAGTGGTTTTTCAACAATAACACAAGTGCGAAAAGTGGTTTTTCCACACTAATACATGTGCAAAAGTGGTTTCCTGCACCAACACAAGTGCAAAAAGTGGTTTTTCAACACTAACACAAGTGGGAAAAGTGGATTTTCAACAATAACACAAGTGCGAAAAGTGGTTTTTCAACACTAACACAAGTGCGAAAAGTGGTTTTTCCACACTAATACAAGTGCAAAAGTGGTTTCCTGCACCAACACAAGTGCGAAAAGTGGTTTTTCAACAATAACACAAGTGCGAAAAGTGGTTTTTCCACACTAATACATGTGCAAAAGTGGTTTCCTGCACCAACACAACTGCAAAAAGTGGTTTTTCAACACTAACACAAGTGCGAAAAGGGGTTTTTCAACACTAACACAAATGCGAAAAGTGGTTTTTCCACACTAATACAAGTGCAAAAGTGGTTTCCTGCACCAACACAAGTGCGAAAAGTGGTTTTTCAACACTAACACAAGTGTGAAAAGTGGTTTTTCAACACTAACACAAGTGCGAAAAGTGGTTTTTCAACAATAACACAAGTGCGAAAAGTGGTTTTTCCACACTAATACAAGTGCAAAAATGGTTTCCTGCACCAACACAAGCGCGAAAAGTGGTTTTTCAACACTAACACAAGTGCGAAAAGTGGTTTTTCCACACTAATACAAGTGCAAAAGTGGTTTCCTGCACCAACACAAGCGCGAAAAGTGGTTTTTCAACACTAACACAAGTGCGAAAAGTGGTTTCCTACACCAACACAAGTGGGAAAAGTGGCTTTTCAACACTAACACAAGTGCGAAAAGTGGTTTTTCAACACTATCACAAGTGCGAAAAGTGGTTTCCTTCACTAACACAAGTGGGAAAAGTGGTTTTTCAACACTAACACAAGTGCGAAAAGTGGTTTTTCCACACTAATACAAGTGCAAAAGTGGTTTCCTGCACCAACACAAGTGCGAAAAGTGGTTTTTCAACACTAACACAAGTGCGAAAAGTGGTTTCCTACACCAACACAAGTGGGAAAAGTGGCTTTTCAACACTAACACAAGTGCGAAAAGTGGTTTTTCAACACTATCACAAGTGCGAAAAGTGGTTTCCTTCACTAACACAAGTGGGAAAAGTGGTTTTTCAACACTAACACAAGTGCGAAAAGGGGTTTTTCAACACTATCATAAGTGCAAAAAGTGTTTTTCCACACTAATACAAGTGCAAAAGTGGTTTCCTGCACCAACACAAGTACGAAAAGTGGTTTTTCAACACTAACACAAGTGCGAAAAGTGGTTTTTCAACACTAACACAAGTGCGAAAAGTGGTTTTTCAACACTAACACAAGTGCGAAAAGTGGTTTTTCAACACTATCACAAGTGCGAAAAGTGGTTTCCTGCACCAACACAAGTGGGAAAAGTGGATTTTCAACACTAACACAAGTGCGAAAAGTGGTTTTTCAACACTAACACAAGTGCGAAAAGTGGTTTCCTTCACCAACACAAGTGCGAAAAGTGGTTTTTCAACACTAACACAAGTGCGAAAAGTGGTTTCCTTCACTAACACAAGTGGGAAAAGTGGTTTTTCAACACTAACACAAGTGCGAAAAGTGGTTTTTCCACACTAATACAAGTGCAAAAGTGGTTTCCTGCACCAACACAAGTGCGAAAAGTGGTTTTTCAACAATAACACAAGTGCGAAAAGTGGTTTTTCAACACTAACACAAGTGCGAAAAGTGGTTTTTCAACACTATCACAAGTGCGAAAAGTGGTTTCCTTCACTAACACAAGTGGGAAAAGTGGTTTTTCAACACTAACACAAGTGCGAAAAGGGGTTTTTCAACACTATCATAAGTGCAAAAAGTGTTTTTCCACACTAATACAAGTGCAAAAGTGGTTTCCTGCACCAACACAAGTACGAAAAGTGGTTTTTCAACACTAACACAAGTGCGAAAAGTGGTTTTTCAACACTAACACAAGTGCGAAAAGTGGTTTTTCAACACTAACACAAGTGCGAAAAGTGGTTTTTCAACACTAACACAAGTGCGAAAAGTGGTTTTTCCACACTAATACAAGTGCAAAAGTGGTTTCCTGCACCAACACAAGTGCGAAAAGTGGTTTTTCAACACTAACACAAGTGCGAAAAGTGGTTTTTCAACAATAACACAAGTGCGAAAAGTGGTTTTTCCACACTAATACAAGTGCAAAAATGGTTTCCTGCACCAACACAAGCGCGAAAAGTGGTTTTTCAACACTAACACAAGTGCAAAAAGTGGTTTCCTACACCAACACAAGTGGGAAAAGTGGATTTTCAACACTAACACAAGTGCGAAAAGTGGTTTTTCAACACTAACACAAGTGCGAAAAGTGGTTTCCTTCACCAACACAAGTGCGAAAAGTGGTTTTTCAACACTAACACAAGTGTGAAAAGTGGTTTTTCAACACTAACACAAGTGCGAAAAGTGGTTTTTCAACACTAACACAAGTGCGAAAAGTGGTTTCCTTCACTAACACAAGTGGGAAAAGTGGTTTTTCAACACTAACACAAGTGCGAAAAGTGGTTTTTCCACACTAATACAAGTGCAAAAGTGGTTTCCTGCACCAACACAAGTGCGAAAAGTGGTTTTTCAACAATAACACAAGTGCGAAAAGTGGTTTTTCCACACTAATACATGTGCAAAAGTGGTTTCCTGCACCAACACAAGTGCAAAAAGTGGTTTTTCAACACTAACACAAGTGGGAAAAGTGGATTTTCAACAATAACACAAGTGCGAAAAGTGGTTTTTCAACACTAACACAAGTGCGAAAAGTGGTTTTTCCACACTAATACAAGTGCAAAAGTGGTTTCCTGCACCAACACAAGTGCGAAAAGTGGTTTTTCAACAATAACACAAGTGCGAAAAGTGGTTTTTCCACACTAATACATGTGCAAAAGTGGTTTCCTGCACCAACACAAGTGCAAAAAGTGGTTTTTCAACACTAACACAAGTGCGAAAAGGGGTTTTTCAACACTAACACAAATGCGAAAAGTGGTTTTTCCACACTAATACAAGTGCAAAAGTGGTTTCCTGCACCAACACAAGTGCGAAAAGTGGTTTTTCAACACTAACACAAGTGTGAAAAGTGGTTTTTCAACACTAACACAAGTGCGAAAAGTGGTTTTTCAACAATAACACAAGTGCGAAAAGTGGTTTTTCCACACTAATACAAGTGCAAAAATGGTTTCCTGCACCAACACAAGCGCGAAAAGTGGTTTTTCAACACTAACACAAGTGCAAAAAGTGGTTTCCTACACCAACACAAGTGGGAAAAGTGGATTTTCAACACTAACACAAGTGCGAAAAGTGGTTTTTCAACACTAACACAAGTGCGAAAAGTGGTTTCCTTCACTAACACAAGTGGGAAAAGTGGTTTTTCAACACTAACACAAGTGCGAAAAGTGGTTTTTCCACACTAATACAAGTGCAAAAGTGGTTTCCTGCACCAACACAAGTGCGAAAAGTGGTTTTTCAACACTAACACAAGTGTGAAAAGTGGTTTTTCAACACTAACACAAGTGCGAAAAGTGGTTTTTCAACACTAACACAAATGCGAAAAGTGGTTTTTCCACACTAATACAAGTGCAAAAGTGGTTTCCTGCACCAACACAAGTGCGAAAAGTGGTTTTTCAACACTAACACAAGTGTGAAAAGTGGTTTTTCAACACTAACACAAGTGCGAAAAGTGGTTTTTCAACACTAACACAAATGCGAAAAGTGGTTTTTCCACACTAATACAAGTGCAAAAGTGGTTTCCTGCACCAACACAAGTGCGAAAAGTGGTTTTTCAACACTAACACAAGTGTGAAAAGTGGTTTTTCAACACTAACACAAGTGCGAAAAGTGGTTTTTCAACAATAACACAAGTGCGAAAAGTGGTTTTTCCACACTAATACAAGTGCAAAAATGGTTTCCTGCACCAAAACAAGCGCGAAAAGTGGTTTTTCAACACTAACACAAGTGCAAAAAGTGGTTTCCTACACCAACACAAGTGGGAAAAGTGGATTTTCAACACTAACACAAGTGCGAAAAGTGGTTTTTCAACACTAACACAAGTGCGAAAAGTGGTTTTTCAGCACTAACACAAGTGCGAAAAGTGGTTTTTCAACACTAACACAAATGCGAAAAGTGGTTTTTCCACACTAATACAAGTGCAAAAGTGGTTTCCTGCACCAACACAAGTGCGAAAAGTTGTTTTTCAACACTAACACAAGTGCGAAAAGTGGATTTTCAACACTAACACAAGTGCGAAAAGTGGTTTTTCAACACTAACACAAGTGCGAAAAGTGGTTTTAGAACACTAATACAAGTGCAAAAGTGGTTTCCTGCAACAACACAAGTGCGAAAAGTGGTTTTTCAACACTAACACAAGTGCGAAAAGTGGTTTTTCAACACTAACACAAGTGCGAAAAGTGGTTTTTCAAAACTAACACAAGTGCAAAAAGTGTTTTTTCCACACTAATACAAGTGCAAAAGTGGTTTCCTGCACCAACACAAGTGCGAAAAGTGTTTCTCCACACTAATACAAGTGCAAAAGTGGTTTCCTGCACCAACACAAGTGCGAAAAGTGGTTTTTCAACACTAACACAAGTGTGAAAAGTGGTTTTTCAACACTAACACAAGTGCGAAAAGTGGTTTTTCAACAATAACACAAGTGCGAAAAGTGGTTTTTCCACACTAATACAAGTGCAAAAGTGGTTTCCTGCACCAACACAAGTGCGAAAAGTGGTTTTTCAACACTAACACAAGTGTGAAAAGTGGTTTTTCAACACTAACACAAGTGCGAAAAGTGGTTTTTCAACAATAACACAAGTGCGAAAAGTGGTTTTTCCACACTAATACAAGTGCAAAAGTGGTTTCCTGCACCAACACAAGTGAGAAAAGTGGTTTTTCAACACTAACACAAGTGCGAAAAGTGGTTTTTCCACACTAATACAAGTGCAAAAGTGGTTTCCTGCACCAACACAAGCGCGAAAAGTGGTTTTTCAACACTAACACAAGTGCGAAAAGTGGTTTCCTACACCAACACAAGTGGGAAAAGTGGCTTTTCAACACTAACACAAGTGCGAAAAGTGGTTTTTCAACACTATCACAAGTGCGAAAAGTGGTTTCCTTCACTAACACAAGTGGGAAAAGTGGTTTTTCAACACTAACACAAGTGCGAAAAGTGGTTTTTCCACACTAATACAAGTGCAAAAGTGGTTTCCTGCACCAACACAAGTGCGAAAAGTGGTTTTTCAACACTAACACAAGTGCGAAAAGTGGTTTCCTACACCAACACAAGTGGGAAAAGTGGCTTTTCAACACTAACACAAGTGCGAAAAGTGGTTTTTCAACACTATCACAAGTGCGAAAAGTGGTTTCCTTCACTAACACAAGTGGGAAAAGTGGTTTTTCAACACTAACACAAGTGCGAAAAGGGGTTTTTCAACACTATCATAAGTGCAAAAAGTGTTTTTCCACACTAATACAAGTGCAAAAGTGGTTTCCTGCACCAACACAAGTACGAAAAGTGGTTTTTCAACACTAACACAAGTGCGAAAAGTGGTTTTTCAACACTAACACAAGTGCGAAAAGTGGTTTTTCAACACTAACACAAGTGCGAAAAGTGGTTTTTCAACACTATCACAAGTGCGAAAAGTGGTTTCCTGCACCAACACAAGTGGGAAAAGTGGATTTTCAACACTAACACAAGTGCGAAAAGTGGTTTTTCAACACTAACACAAGTGCGAAAAGTGGTTTCCTTCACCAACACAAGTGCGAAAAGTGGTTTTTCAACACTAACACAAGTGTGAAAAGTGGTTTTTCAACACTAACACAAGTGCGAAAAGTGGTTTTTCAACAATAACACAAGTGCGAAAAGTGGTTTTTCCACACTAATACAAGTGCAAAAGTGGTTTCCTGCACCAACACAAGTGCGAAAAGTGGTTTTTCAACACTAACACAAGTGTGATAAGTGGTTTTTCAACACTAACAGAAGTGCGAAAAGTGGTTTTTCAACACTATCACAAGTGCGAAAAGTGGTTTTTCCACACTAATACAAGTGCAAAAGTGGTTTCCTGCACCAACACAAGTGCGAAAAGTGGTTTTTCAACACTAACACAAGTGTGAAAAGTGGTTTTTCAACACTAACACAAGTGCGAAAAGTGGTTTTTCAACAATAACACAAGTGCGAAAAGTGGTTTTTCCACACTAATACAAGTGCAAAAATGGTTTCCTGCACCAACACAAGCGCGAAAAGTGGTTTTTCAACACTAACACAAGTGCAAAAAGTGGTTTCCTACACCAACACAAGTGGGAAAAGTGGATTTTCAACACTAACACAAGTGCGAAAAGTGGTTTTTCAACACTAACACAAGTGCGAAAAGTGGTTTCCTTCACTAACACAAGTGGGAAAAGTGGTTTTTCAACACTAACACAAGTGCGAAAAGTGGTTTTTCAACACTAACACAAGTGTGAAAAGTGGTTTTTCAACACTAACACAAGTGCGAAAAGTGGTTTTTCAACAATAACACAAGTGCGAAAAGTGGTTTTTCCACACTAATACAAGTGCAAAAGTGGTTTCCTGCACCAACACAAGTGCGAAAAGTGGTTTTTCAACACTAACACAAGTGTGATAAGTGGTTTTTCAACACTAACAGAAGTGCGAAAAGTGGTTTTTCAACACTATCACAACTGCGAAAAGTGGTTTTTCCACACTAATACAAGTGCAAAAGTGGTTTCCTGCACCAACACAAGTGCGAAAAGTGGTTTTTCAACACTAACACAAGTGTGAAAAGTGGTTTTTCAACACTAATACAAGTGCAAAAGTGGTTTCCTGCACCAACACAAGTGCGAAAAGTGGTTTTTCAACACTAACACAAGTGTGAAAAGTGGTTTTTCAACACTAACACAAGTGCGAAAAGTGGTTTTTCAACAATAACACAAGTGCGAAAAGTGGTTTTTCCACACTAATACAAGTGCAAAAATGGTTTCCTGCACCAACACAAGCGCGAAAAGTGGTTTTTCAACACTAACACAAGTGCAAAAAGTGGTTTCCTACACCAACACAAGTGGGAAAAGTGGATTTTCAACACTAACACAAGTGCGAAAAGTGGTTTTTCAACACTAACACAAGTGCGAAAAGTGGTTTCCTTCACTAACACAAGTGGGAAAAGTGGTTTTTCAACACTAACACAAGTGCGAAAAGTGGTTTTTCCACACTAATACAAGTGCAAAAGTGGTTTCCTGCACCAACACAAGTGCGAAAAGTGGTTTTTCAACAATAACACAAGTGCGAAAAGTGGTTTTTCCACACTAATACATGTGCAAAAGTGGTTTCCTGCACCAACACAAGTGCAAAAAGTGGTTTTTCAACACTAACACAAGTGCGAAAAGGGGTTTTTCAACACTAACACAAATGCGAAAAGTGGTTTTTCCACACTAATACAAGTGCAAAAGTGGTTTCCTGCACCAACACAAGTGCGAAAAGTGGGTTTTCAACACTAACACAAGTGCGAAAAGTGGATTTTCAACACTAACACAAGTGCGAAAAGTGGTTTTTCAACACTAACACAAGTGCGAAAAGTGGTTTCCTTCACTAACACAAGTGGGAAAAGTGGTTTTTCAACACTAACACAAGTGCGAAAAGTGGTTTTTCCACACTAATACAAGTGCAAAAGTGGTTTCCTGCACCAACACAAGTGCGAAAAGTGGTTTTTCAACAATAACACAAGTGCGAAAAGTGGTTTTTCCACACTAATACATGTGCAAAAGTGGTTTCCTGCACCAACACAAGTGCAAAAAGTGGTTTTTCAACACTAACACAAGTGCGAAAAGGGGTTTTTCAACACTAACACAAATGCGAAAAGTGGTTTTTCCACACTAATACAAGTGCAAAAGTGGTTTCCTGCACCAACACAAGTGCGAAAAGTGGTTTTTCAACACTAACACAAGTGTGAAAAGTGGTTTTTCAACACTAACACAAGTGCGAAAAGTGGTTTTTCAACAATAACACAAGTGCGAAAAGTGGTTTTTCCACACTAATACAAGTGCAAAAATGGTTTCCTGCACCAACACAAGCGCGAAAAGTGGTTTTTCAACACTAACACAAGTGCAAAAAGTGGTTTCCTACACCAACACAAGTGGGAAAAGTGGATTTTCAACACTAACACAAGTGCGAAAAGTGGTTTTTCAACACTAACACAAGTGCGAAAAGTGGTTTCCTTCACTAACACAAGTGGGAAAAGTGGTTTTTCAACACTAACACAAGTGCGAAAAGTGGTTTTCCCACACTAATACAAGTGCAAAAGTGGTTTCCTGCACCAACACAAGTGCGAAAAGTGGTTTTTCAACACTAACACAAGTGCGAAAAGTGGTTTTTCAACACTAGCACAAGTGCGAAAAGTGGTTTTTCCACACTAATACAAGTGCAAAAGTGGTTTCCTGCACCAACACAAGTGCGAAAAGTGTTTTTTCAACACTAACACAAGTGCGAAAAGTGGTTTTTCCACACTAATACAAGTGCAAAAGTGGTTTCCTGCACCAACACGTGCGAAAAGTGGTTTTTCAACACTAACACAAGTGCGAAAAGTGGTTTTTCAACACTATCACAAGTGCAAAAAGTGTTTTTTCCACACTAATACAAGTGCAAAAGTGGTTTCCTGCACCAACACAAGTGCGAAAAGTGGTTTTTCAACACTAACAGAAGTGCGAAAAGCGGTTTTTCAACACTAACACAAGTGCAAAAAGTGTTTTTTCCACACTAATACAAGTGCAAAAGTGGTTTCCTGCACCAACACAAGTGCGAAAAGTGGTTTTTCAACACTAACACAAGTGCGAAAAGTGGTTTTTCAACACTAACACAAGTGCAAAAAGTGTTTTTTCTACACTAATACAAGTGCAAAAGTGGTTTCCTGCACCAACACAAGTGCGAAAAGTGGTTTTTCAACACTAACACAAGTGCGAAAAGTGGTTTTTCAGCACTAACACAAGTGCGAAAAGTGGTTTTTCAACACTAACACAAATGCGAAAAGTGGTTTTTCCACACTAATACAAGTGCAAAAGTGGTTTCCTGCACCAACACAAGTGCGAAAAGTTGTTTTTCAACACTAACACAAGTGCGAAAAGTGGATTTTCAACACTAACACAAGTGCGAAAAGTGGTTTTTCAACACTAACACAAGTGCGAAAAGTGGTTTTAGAACACTAATACAAGTGCAAAAGTGGTTTCCTGCAACAACACAAGTGCGAAAAGTGGTTTTTCAACACTAACACAAGTGCGAAAAGTGGTTTTTCAAAACTAACACAAGTGCAAAAAGTGTTTTTTCCACACTAATACAAGTGCAAAAGTGGTTTCCTGCACCAACACAAGTGCGAAAAGTGTTTCTCCACACTAATACAAGTGCAAAAGTGGTTTCCTGCACCAACACAAGTGCGAAAAGTGGTTTTTCAACACTAACACAAGTGTGAAAAGTGGTTTTTCAACACTAACACAAGTGCGAAAAGTGGTTTTTCAACAATAACACAAGTGCGAAAAGTGGTTTTTCCACACTAATACAAGTGCAAAAGTGGTTTCCTGCACCAACACAAGTGAGAAAAGTGGTTTTTCAACACTAACACAAGTGCGAAAAGTGGTTTTTCCACACTAATACAAGTGCAAAAGTGGTTTCCTGCACCAACACAAGCGCGAAAAGTGGTTTTTCAACACTAACACAAGTGCGAAAAGTGGTTTCCTACACCAACACAAGTGGGAAAAGTGGCTTTTCAACACTAACACAAGTGCGAAAAGTGGTTTTTCAACACTATCACAAGTGCGAAAAGTGGTTTCCTTCACTAACACAAGTGGGAAAAGTGGTTTTTCAACACTAACACAAGTGCGAAAAGTGGTTTTCCACACTAATACAAGTGCAAAAGTGGTTTCCTGCACCAACACAAGTGCGAAAAGTGGTTTTTCAACACTAACACAAGTGCGAAAAGTGGTTTTTCCACACTAATACATGTGCAAAAGTGGTTTCCTGCACCAACACAAGTGCAAAAAGTGGTTTTTCAACACTAACACAAGTGCGAAAAGGGGTTTTTCAACACTAACACAAGTGCGAAAAGTGGTTTTTCCACACTAATACAAGTGCAAAAGTGGTTTCCTGCACCAACACAAGTGCGAAAAGTGGTTTTTCAACACTAACACAAGTGTGAAAAGTGGTTTTTCAACACTAACACAAGTGCGAAAAGTGGTTTTTCAACACTAACACAAATGCAAAAAGTGGTTTTTCCACACTAATACAAGTGCAAAAGTGGTTTCCTTCACCAACACAAGTGCGAAAAGTGGTTTTTCAACACTAACACAAGTGTGAAAAGTGGTTTTTCAACACTAACACAAGTGCGAAAAGTGGTTTTTCAACAATAACACAAGTGCGAAAAGTGGTTTTTCCACACTAATACAAGTGCAAAAGTGGTTTCCTGCACCAACACAAGTGCGAAAAGTGGTTTTTCAACACTAACACAAGTGTGATAAGTGGTTTTTCAACACTAACAGAAGTGCGAAAAGTGGTTTTTCAACACTATCACAAGTGCGAAAAGTGGTTTTTCCACACTAATACAAGTGCAAAAGTGGTTTCCTGCACCAACACAAGTGCGAAAAGTGGTTTTTCAACACTAACACAAGTGTGAAAAGTGGTTTTTCAACACTAACACAAGTGCGAAAAGTGGTTTTTCAACAATAACACAAGTGCGAAAAGTGGTTTTTCCACACTAATACAAGTGCAAAAATGGTTTCCTGCACCAACACAAGCGCGAAAAGTGGTTTTTCAACACTAACACAAGTGCAAAAAGTGGTTTCCTACACCAACACAAGTGGGAAAAGTGGATTTTCAACACTAACACAAGTGCGAAAAGTGGTTTTTCAACACTAACACAAGTGCGAAAAGTGGTTTCCTTCACTAACACAAGTGGGAAAAGTGGTTTTTCAACACTAACACAAGTGCGAAAAGTGGTTTTTCAACACTAACACAAGTGTGAAAAGTGGTTTTTCAACACTAACACAAGTGCGAAAAGTGGTTTTTCAACAATAACACAAGTGCGAAAAGTGGTTTTTCCACACTAATACAAGTGCAAAAGTGGTTTCCTGCACCAACACAAGTGCGAAAAGTGGTTTTTCAACACTAACACAAGTGTGATAAGTGGTTTTTCAACACTAACAGAAGTGCGAAAAGTGGTTTTTCAACACTATCACAAGTGCGAAAAGTGGTTTTTCCACACTAATACAAGTGCAAAAGTGGTTTCCTGCACCAACACAAGTGCGAAAAGTGGTTTTTCAACACTAACACAAGTGTGAAAAGTGGTTTTTCAACACTAATACAAGTGCAAAAGTGGTTTCCTGCACCAACACAAGTGCGAAAAGTGGTTTTTCAACACTAACACAAGTGTGAAAAGTGGTTTTTCAACACTAACACAAGTGCGAAAAGTGGTTTTTCAACAATAACACAAGTGCGAAAAGTGGTTTTTCCACACTAATACAAGTGCAAAAATGGTTTCCTGCACCAACACAAGCGCGAAAAGTGGTTTTTCAACACTAACACAAGTGCAAAAAGTGGTTTCCTACACCAACACAAGTGGGAAAAGTGGATTTTCAACACTAACACAAGTGCGAAAAGTGGTTTTTCAACACTAACACAAGTGCGAAAAGTGGTTTCCTTCACTAACACAAGTGGGAAAAGTGGTTTTTCAACACTAACACAAGTGCGAAAAGTGGTTTTTCCACACTAATACAAGTGCAAAAGTGGTTTCCTGCACCAACACAATTGCGAAAAGTGGTTTTTCAACAATAACACAAGTGCGAAAAGTGGTTTTTCCACACTAATACATGTGCAAAAGTGGTTTCCTGCACCAACACAAGTGCAAAAAGTGGTTTTTCAACACTAACACAAGTGCGAAAAGGGGTTTTTCAACACTAACACAAATGCGAAAAGTGGTTTTTCCACACTAATACAAGTGCAAAAGTGGTTTCCTGCACCAACACAAGTGCGAAAAGTGGTTTTTCAACACTAACACAAGTGTGAAAAGTGGATTTTCAACACTAACACAAGTGCGAAAAGTGGTTTTTCAACACTAACACAAGTGCGAAAAGTGGTTTCCTTCACTAACACAAGTGGGAAAAGTGGTTTTTCAACACTAACACAAGTGCGAAAAGTGATTTTTCCACACTAATACAAGTGCAAAAGTGGTTTCCTGCACCAACACAAGTGCGAAAAGTGGTTTTTCAACAATAACACAAGTGCGAAAAGTGGTTTTTCCACACTAATACATGTGCAAAAGTGGTTTCCTGCACCAACACAAGTGCAAAAAGTGGTTTTTCAACACTAACACAAGTGCGAAAAGGGGTTTTTCAACACTAACACAAATGCGAAAAGTGGTTTTTCCACACTAATACAAGTGCAAAAGTGGTTTCCTGCACCAACACAAGTGCGAAAAGTGGTTTTTCTACACTAACACAAGTGTGAAAAGTGGTTTTTCAACACTAACACAAGTGCGAAAAGTGGTTTTTCAACAATAACACAAGTGCGAAAAGTGGTTTTTCCACACTAATACAAGTGCAAAAATGGTTTCCTGCACCAACACAAGCGCGAAAAGTGGTTTTTCAACACTAACACAAGTGCAAAAAGTGGTTTCCTACACCAACACAAGTGGGAAAAGTGGATTTTCAACACTAACACAAGTGCGAAAAGTGGTTTTTCAACACTAACACAAGTGCGAAAAGTGGTTTCCTTCACTAACACAAGTGGGAAAAGTGGTTTTTCAACACTAACACAAGTGCGAAAAGTGGTTTTTCCACACTAATACAAGTGCAAAAGTGGTTTCCTGCACCAACACAAGTGCGAAAAGTGGTTTTTCAACACTAACACAAGTGTGAAAAGTCGTTTTTCAACACTAACACAAGTGCGAAAAGTGGTTTTTCAACACTAACACAAATGCGAAAAGTGGTTTTTCCACACTAATACAAGTGCAAAAGTGGTTTCCTGCACCAACACAAGTGCGAAAAGTGGTTTTTCAACAATAACACAAGTGCGAAAAGTGGTTTTTCCACACTAATACATGTGCAAAAGTGGTTTCCTGCACCAACACAAGTGCAAAAAGTGGTTTTTCAACACTAACACAAGTGCGAAAAGGGGTTTTTCAACACTAACACAAATGCGAAAAGTGGTTTTTCCACACTAATACAAGTGCAAAAGTGGTTTCCTGCACCAACACAAGTGCGAAAAGTGGGTTTTCAACACTAACACAAGTGCGAAAAGTGGATTTTCAACACTAACACAAGTGCGAAAAGTGGTTTTTCAACACTAACACAAGTGCGAAAAGTGGTTTCCTTCACTAACACAAGTGGGAAAAGTGGTTTTTCAACACTAACACAAGTGCGAAAAGTGGTTTTTCCACACTAATACAAGTGCAAAAGTGGTTTCCTGCACCAACACAAGTGCGAAAAGTGGTTTTTCAACAATAACACAAGTGCGAAAAGTGGTTTTTCCACACTAATACATGTGCAAAAGTGGTTTCCTGCACCAACACAAGTGCAAAAAGTGGTTTTTCAACACTAACACAAGTGCGAAAAGGGGTTTTTCAACACTAACACAAATGCGAAAAGTGGTTTTTCCACACTAATACAAGTGCAAAAGTGGTTTCCTGCACCAACACAAGTGCGAAAAGTGGTTTTTCAACACTAACACAAGTGTGAAAAGTGGTTTTTCAACACTAACACAAGTGCGAAAAGTGGTTTTTCAACAATAACACAAGTGCGAAAAGTGGTTTTTCCACACTAATACAAGTGCAAAAATGGTTTCCTGCACCAACACAAGCGCGAAAAGTGGTTTTTCAACACTAACACAAGTGCAAAAAGTGGTTTCCTACACCAACACAAGTGGGAAAAGTGGATTTTCAACACTAACACAAGTGCGAAAAGTGGTTTTTCAACACTAACACAAGTGCGAAAAGTGGTTTCCTTCACTAACACAAGTGGGAAAAGTGGTTTTTCAACACTAACACAAGTGCGAAAAGTGGTTTTCCCACACTAATACAAGTGCAAAAGTGGTTTCCTGCACCAACACAAGTGCGAAAAGTGGTTTTTCAACACTAACACAAGTGCGAAAAGTGGTTTTTCAACACTAGCACAAGTGCGAAAAGTGGTTTTTCCACACTAATACAAGTGCAAAAGTGGTTTCCTGCACCAACACAAGTGCGAAAAGTGTTTTTTCAACACTAACACAAGTGCGAAAAGTGGTTTTTCCACACTAATACAAGTGCAAAAGTGGTTTCCTGCACCAACACGTGCGAAAAGTGGTTTTTCAACACTAACACAAGTGCGAAAAGTGGTTTTTCAACACTATCACAAGTGCAAAAAGTGTTTTTTCCACACTAATACAAGTGCAAAAGTGGTTTCCTGCACCAACACAAGTGCGAAAAGTGGTTTTTCAACACTAACAGAAGTGCGAAAAGCGGTTTTTCAACACTAACACAAGTGCAAAAAGTGTTTTTTCCACACTAATACAAGTGCAAAAGTGGTTTCCTGCACCAACACAAGTGCGAAAAGTGGTTTTTCAACACTAACACAAGTGCGAAAAGTGGTTTTTCAACACTAACACAAGTGCAAAAAGTGTTTTTTCTACACTAATACAAGTGCAAAAGTGGTTTCCTGCACCAACACAAGTGCGAAAAGTGGTTTTTCAACACTAACACAAGTGTGAAAAGTGGTTTTTCAACACTAACACAAGTGCGAAAAGTGGTTTTTCAACAATAACACAAGTGCGAAAAGTGGTTTTTCCACACTAATACAAGTGCAAAAATGGTTTCCTGCACCAACACAAGCGCGAAAAGTGGTTTTTCAACACTAACACAAGTGCAAAAAGTGGTTTCCTACACCAACACAAGTGGGAAAAGTGGATTTTCAACACTAACACAAGTGCGAAAAGTGGTTTTTCAACACTAACACAAGTGCGAAAAGTGGTTTCCTTCACTAACACAAGTGGGAAAAGTGGTTTTTCAACACTAACACAAGTGCGAAAAGTGGTTTTTCAACACTAACACAAGTGTGAAAAGTGGTTTTTCAACACTAACACAAGTGCGAAAAGTGGTTTTTCAACAATAACACAAGTGCGAAAAGTGGTTTTTCCACACTAATACAAGTGCAAAAGTGGTTTCCTGCACCAACACAAGTGCGAAAAGTGGTTTTTCAACACTAACACAAGTGTGATAAGTGGTTTTTCAACACTAACAGAAGTGCGAAAAGTGGTTTTTCAACACTATCACAAGTGCGAAAAGTGGTTTTTCCACACTAATACAAGTGCAAAAGTGGTTTCCTGCACCAACACAAGTGCGAAAAGTGGTTTTTCAACACTAACACAAGTGTGAAAAGTGGTTTTTCAACACTAATACAAGTGCAAAAGTGGTTTCCTGCACCAACACAAGTGCGAAAAGTGGTTTTTCAACACTAACACAAGTGTGAAAAGTGGTTTTTCAACACTAACACAAGTGCGAAAAGTGGTTTTTCAACAATAACACAAGTGCGAAAAGTGGTTTTTCCACACTAATACAAGTGCAAAAATGGTTTCCTGCACCAACACAAGCGCGAAAAGTGGTTTTTCAACACTAACACAAGTGCAAAAAGTGGTTTCCTACACCAACACAAGTGGGAAAAGTGGATTTTCAACACTAACACAAGTGCGAAAAGTGGTTTTTCAACACTAACACAAGTGCGAAAAGTGGTTTCCTTCACTAACACAAGTGGGAAAAGTGGTTTTTCAACACTAACACAAGTGCGAAAAGTGGTTTTTCCACACTAATACAAGTGCAAAAGTGGTTTCCTGCACCAACACAATTGCGAAAAGTGGTTTTTCAACAATAACACAAGTGCGAAAAGTGGTTTTTCCACACTAATACATGTGCAAAAGTGGTTTCCTGCACCAACACAAGTGCAAAAAGTGGTTTTTCAACACTAACACAAGTGCGAAAAGGGGTTTTTCAACACTAACACAAATGCGAAAAGTGGTTTTTCCACACTAATACAAGTGCAAAAGTGGTTTCCTGCACCAACACAAGTGCGAAAAGTGGTTTTTCAACACTAACACAAGTGTGAAAAGTGGATTTTCAACACTAACACAAGTGCGAAAAGTGGTTTTTCAACACTAACACAAGTGCGAAAAGTGGTTTCCTTCACTAACACAAGTGGGAAAAGTGGTTTTTCAACACTAACACAAGTGCGAAAAGTGATTTTTCCACACTAATACAAGTGCAAAAGTGGTTTCCTGCACCAACACAAGTGCGAAAAGTGGTTTTTCAACAATAACACAAGTGCGAAAAGTGGTTTTTCCACACTAATACATGTGCAAAAGTGGTTTCCTGCACCAACACAAGTGCAAAAAGTGGTTTTTCAACACTAACACAAGTGCGAAAAGGGGTTTTTCAACACTAACACAAATGCGAAAAGTGGTTTTTCCACACTAATACAAGTGCAAAAGTGGTTTCCTGCACCAACACAAGTGCGAAAAGTGGTTTTTCTACACTAACACAAGTGTGAAAAGTGGTTTTTCAACACTAACACAAGTGCGAAAAGTGGTTTTTCAACAATAACACAAGTGCGAAAAGTGGTTTTTCCACACTAATACAAGTGCAAAAATGGTTTCCTGCACCAACACAAGCGCGAAAAGTGGTTTTTCAACACTAACACAAGTGCAAAAAGTGGTTTCCTACACCAACACAAGTGGGAAAAGTGGATTTTCAACACTAACACAAGTGCGAAAAGTGGTTTTTCAACACTAACACAAGTGCGAAAAGTGGTTTCCTTCACTAACACAAGTGGGAAAAGTGGTTTTTCAACACTAACACAAGTGCGAAAAGTGGTTTTTCCACACTAATACAAGTGCAAAAGTGGTTTCCTGCACCAACACAAGTGCGAAAAGTGGTTTTTCAACACTAACACAAGTGTGAAAAGTCGTTTTTCAACACTAACACAAGTGCGAAAAGTGGTTTTTCAACACTAACACAAATGCGAAAAGTGGTTTTTCCACACTAATACAAGTGCAAAAGTGGTTTCCTGCACCAACACAAGTGCGAAAAGTGGTTTTTCAACAATAACACAAGTGCGAAAAGTGGTTTTTCCACACTAATACATGTGCAAAAGTGGTTTCCTGCACCAACACAAGTGCAAAAAGTGGTTTTTCAACACTAACACAAGTGCGAAAAGGGGTTTTTCAACACTAACACAAATGCGAAAAGTGGTTTTTCCACACTAATACAAGTGCAAAAGTGGTTTCCTGCACCAACACAAGTGCGAAAAGTGGGTTTTCAACACTAACACAAGTGCGAAAAGTGGATTTTCAACACTAACACAAGTGCGAAAAGTGGTTTTTCAACACTAACACAAGTGCGAAAAGTGGTTTCCTTCACTAACACAAGTGGGAAAAGTGGTTTTTCAACACTAACACAAGTGCGAAAAGTGGTTTTTCCACACTAATACAAGTGCAAAAGTGGTTTCCTGCACCAACACAAGTGCGAAAAGTGGTTTTTCAACAATAACACAAGTGCGAAAAGTGGTTTTTCCACACTAATACATGTGCAAAAGTGGTTTCCTGCACCAACACAAGTGCAAAAAGTGGTTTTTCAACACTAACACAAGTGCGAAAAGGGGTTTTTCAACACTAACACAAATGCGAAAAGTGGTTTTTCCACACTAATACAAGTGCAAAAGTGGTTTCCTGCACCAACACAAGTGCGAAAAGTGGTTTTTCAACACTAACACAAGTGTGAAAAGTGGTTTTTCAACACTAACACAAGTGCGAAAAGTGGTTTTTCAACAATAACACAAGTGCGAAAAGTGGTTTTTCCACACTAATACAAGTGCAAAAATGGTTTCCTGCACCAACACAAGCGCGAAAAGTGGTTTTTCAACACTAACACAAGTGCAAAAAGTGGTTTCCTACACCAACACAAGTGGGAAAAGTGGATTTTCAACACTAACACAAGTGCGAAAAGTGGTTTTTCAACACTAACACAAGTGCGAAAAGTGGTTTCCTTCACTAACACAAGTGGGAAAAGTGGTTTTTCAACACTAACACAAGTGCGAAAAGTGGTTTTCCCACACTAATACAAGTGCAAAAGTGGTTTCCTGCACCAACACAAGTGCGAAAAGTGGTTTTTCAACACTAACACAAGTGCGAAAAGTGGTTTTTCAACACTAGCACAAGTGCGAAAAGTGGTTTTTCCACACTAATACAAGTGCAAAAGTGGTTTCCTGCACCAACACAAGTGCGAAAAGTGTTTTTTCAACACTAACACAAGTGCGAAAAGTGGTTTTTCCACACTAATACAAGTGCAAAAGTGGTTTCCTGCACCAACACGTGCGAAAAGTGGTTTTTCAACACTAACACAAGTGCGAAAAGTGGTTTTTCAACACTATCACAAGTGCAAAAAGTGTTTTTTCCACACTAATACAAGTGCAAAAGTGGTTTCCTGCACCAACACAAGTGCGAAAAGTGGTTTTTCAACACTAACAGAAGTGCGAAA
The DNA here is from genome assembly GCF_964187855.1 of Myxine glutinosa. NCBI lineage: Eukaryota > Metazoa > Chordata > Myxini > Myxiniformes > Myxinidae > Myxine > Myxine glutinosa. The sequence goes on along the minus strand of NW_027616883.1, from coordinate 30,577 downwards.
AGCGGTTTTTCAACACTAACACAAGTGCAAAAAGTGTTTTTTCCACACTAATACAAGTGCAAAAGTGGTTTCCTGCACCAACACAAGTGCGAAAAGTGGTTTTTCAACACTAACACAAGTGCGAAAAGTGGTTTTTCAACACTAACACAAGTGCAAAAAGTGTTTTTTCTACACTAATACAAGTGCAAAAGTGGTTTCCTGCACCAACACAAGTGCGAAAAGTGGTTTTTCAACACTAACACAAGTGCGAAAAGTGGTTTTTCAGCACTAACACAAGTGCGAAAAGTGGTTTTTCAACACTAACACAAATGCGAAAAGTGGTTTTTCCACACTAATACAAGTGCAAAAGTGGTTTCCTGCACCAACACAAGTGCGAAAAGTTGTTTTTCAACACTAACACAAGTGCGAAAAGTGGATTTTCAACACTAACACAAGTGCGAAAAGTGGTTTTTCAACACTAACACAAGTGCGAAAAGTGGTTTTAGAACACTAATACAAGTGCAAAAGTGGTTTCCTGCAACAACACAAGTGCGAAAAGTGGTTTTTCAACACTAACACAAGTGCGAAAAGTGGTTTTTCAAAACTAACACAAGTGCAAAAAGTGTTTTTTCCACACTAATACAAGTGCAAAAGTGGTTTCCTGCACCAACACAAGTGCGAAAAGTGTTTCTCCACACTAATACAAGTGCAAAAGTGGTTTCCTGCACCAACACAAGTGCGAAAAGTGGTTTTTCAACACTAACACAAGTGTGAAAAGTGGTTTTTCAACACTAACTCAAGTGCGAAAAGTGGTTTTTCAACAATAACACAAGTGCGAAAAGTGGTTTTTCCACACTAATACAAGTGCAAAAGTGGTTTCCTGCACCAACACAAGTGAGAAAAGTGGTTTTTCAACACTAACACAAGTGCGAAAAGTGGTTTTTCCACACTAATACAAGTGCAAAAGTGGTTTCCTGCACCAACACAAGCGCGAAAAGTGGTTTTTCAACACTAACACAAGTGCGAAAAGTGGTTTCCTACACCAACACAAGTGGGAAAAGTGGCTTTTCAACACTAACACAAGTGCGAAAAGTGGTTTTTTCAACACTATCACAAGTGCGAAAAGTGGTTTCCTTCACTAACACAAGTGGGAAAAGTGGTTTTTCAACACTAACACAAGTGCGAAAAGTGGTTTTTCCACACTAATACAAGTGCAAAAGTGGTTTCCTGCACCAACACAAGTGCGAAAAGTGGTTTTTCAACACTAACACAAGTGCGAAAAGTGGTTTTTCCACACTAATACATGTGCAAAAGTGGTTTCCTGCACCAACACAAGTGCAAAAAGTGGTTTTTCAACACTAACACAAGTGCGAAAAGGGGTTTTTCAACACTAACACAAGTGCGAAAAGTGGTTTTTCCACACTAATACAAGTGCAAAAGTGGTTTCCTGCACCAACACAAGTGCGAAAAGTGGTTTTTCAACACTAACACAAGTGTGAAAAGTGGTTTTTCAACACTAACACAAGTGCGAAAAGTGGTTTTTCAACACTAACACAAATGCAAAAAGTGGTTTTTCCACACTAATACAAGTGCAAAAGTGGTTTCCTTCACCAACACAAGTGCGAAAAGTGGTTTTTCAACACTAACACCAAGTGTGAAAAGTGGTTTTTCAACACTAACACAAGTGCGAAAAGTGGTTTTTCAACAATAACACAAGTGCGAAAAGTGGTTTTTCCACACTAATACAAGTGCAAAAGTGGTTTCCTGCACCAACACAAGTGCGAAAAGTGGTTTTTCAACACTAACACAAGTGTGATAAGTGGTTTTTCAACACTAACAGAAGTGCGAAAAGTGGTTTTTTCAACACTATCACAAGTGCGAAAAGTGGTTTTTCCACACTAATACAAGTGCAAAAGTGGTTTCCTGCACCAACACAAGTGCGAAAAGTGGTTTTTCAACACTAACACAAGTGTGAAAAGTGGTTTTTCAACACTAACACAAGTGCGAAAAGTGGTTTTTCAACAATAACACAAGTGCGAAAAGTGGTTTTTCCACACTAATACAAGTGCAAAAATGGTTTCCTGCACCAACACAAGCGCGAAAAGTGGTTTTTCAACACTAACACAAGTGCAAAAAGTGGTTTCCTACACCAACACAAGTGGGAAAAGTGGATTTTCAACACTAACACAAGTGCGAAAAGTGGTTTTTCAACACTAACACAAGTGCGAAAAGTGGTTTCCTTCACTAACACAAGTGGGAAAAGTGGTTTTTCAACACTAACACAAGTGCGAAAAGTGGTTTTTCAACACTAACACAAGTGTGAAAAGTGGTTTTTCAACACTAACACAAGTGCGAAAAGTGGTTTTTCAACAATAACACAAGTGCGAAAAGTGGTTTTTCCACACTAATACAAGTGCAAAAGTGGTTTCCTGCACCAACACAAGTGCGAAAAGTGGTTTTTCAACACTAACACAAGTGTGATAAGTGGTTTTTCAACACTAACAGAAGTGCGAAAAGTGGTTTTTCAACACTATCACAAGTGCGAAAAGTGGTTTTTCCACACTAATACAAGTGCAAAAGTGGTTTCCTGCACCAACACAAGTGCGAAAAGTGGTTTTTCAACACTAACACAAGTGTGAAAAGTGGTTTTTCAACACTAATACAAGTGCAAAAGTGGTTTCCTGCACCAACACAAGTGCGAAAAGTGGTTTTTCAACACTAACACAAGTGTGAAAAGTGGTTTTTCAACACTAACACAAGTGCGAAAAGTGGTTTTTCAACAATAACACAAGTGCGAAAAGTGGTTTTTCCACACTAATACAAGTGCAAAAATGGTTTCCTGCACCAACACAAGCGCGAAAAGTGGTTTTTCAACACTAACACAAGTGCAAAAAGTGGTTTCCTACACCAACACAAGTGGGAAAAGTGGATTTTCAACACTAACACAAGTGCGAAAAGTGGTTTTTCAACACTAACACAAGTGCGAAAAGTGGTTTCCTTCACTAACACAAGTGGGAAAAGTGGTTTTTCAACACTAACACAAGTGCGAAAAGTGGTTTTTCCACACTAATACAAGTGCAAAAGTGGTTTCCTGCACCAACACAATTGCGAAAAGTGGTTTTTCAACAATAACACAAGTGCGAAAAGTGGTTTTTCCACACTAATACATGTGCAAAAGTGGTTTCCTGCACCAACACAAGTGCAAAAAGTGGTTTTTCAACACTAACACAAGTGCGAAAAGGGGTTTTTCAACACTAACACAAATGCGAAAAGTGGTTTTTCCACACTAATACAAGTGCAAAAGTGGTTTCCTGCACCAACACAAGTGCGAAAAGTGGTTTTTCAACACTAACACAAGTGTGAAAAGTGGATTTTCAACACTAACACAAGTGCGAAAAGTGGTTTTTCAACACTAACACAAGTGCGAAAAGTGGTTTCCTTCACTAACACAAGTGGGAAAAGTGGTTTTTCAACACTAACACAAGTGCGAAAAGTGATTTTTCCACACTAATACAAGTGCAAAAGTGGTTTCCTGCACCAACACAAGTGCGAAAAGTGGTTTTTCAACAATAACACAAGTGCGAAAAGTCGTTTTTTCCACACTAATACATGTGCAAAAGTGGTTTCCTGCACCAACACAAGTGCAAAAAGTGGTTTTTCAACACTAACACAAGTGCGAAAAGGGGTTTTTCAACACTAACACAAATGCGAAAAGTGGTTTTTCCACACTAATACAAGTGCAAAAGTGGTTTCCTGCACCAACACAAGAGCGAAAAGTGGTTTTTCTACACTAACACAAGTGTGAAAAGTGGTTTTTCAACACTAACACAAGTGCGAAAAGTGGTTTTTCAACAATAACACAAGTGCGAAAAGTGGTTTTTCCACACTAATACAAGTGCAAAAATGGTTTCCTGCACCAACACAAGCGCGAAAAGTGGTTTTTCAACACTAACACAAGTGCAAAAAGTGGTTTCCTACACAAACACAAGTGGGAAAAGTGGATTTTCAACACTAACACAAGTGCGAAAAGTGGTTTTTCAACACTAACACAAGTGCGAAAAGTGGTTTCCTTCACTAACACAAGTGGGAAAAGTGGTTTTTCAACACTAACACAAGTGCGAAAAGTGGTTTTTCCACACTAATACAAGTGCAAAAGTGGTTTCCTGCACCAACACAAGTGCGAAAAGTGGTTTTTCAACACTAACACAAGTGTGAAAAGTCGTTTTTCAACACTAACACAAGTGCGAAAAGTGGTTTTTCAACACTAACACAAATGCGAAAAGTGGTTTTTCCACACTAATACAAGTGCAAAAGTGGTTTCCTTCACCAACACAAGTGCGAAAAGTGGTTTTTTCAACACTAACACAAGTGTGAAAAGTGGTTTTTCAACACTAACACAAGTGCGAAAAGTGGTTTTTCAACAATAACACAAGTGCGAAAAGTGGTTTTTCCACACTAATACAAGTGCAAAAGTGGTTTCCTGCACCAACACAAGTGCGAAAAGTGGTTTTTCAACACTAACACAAGTGTGATAAGTGGTTTTTCAACACTAACAGAAGTGCGAAAAGTGGTTTTTTCAACACTATCACAAGTGCGAAAAGTGGTTTTTCCACACTAATACAAGTGCAAAAGTGGTTTCCTGCACCAACACAAGTGCGAAAAGTGGTTTTTCAACACTAACACAAGTGTGAAAAGTGGTTTTTCAACACTAACACAAGTGCGAAAAGTGGTTTTTCAACAATAACACAAGTGCGAAAAGTGGTTTTTCCACACTAATACAAGTGCAAAAATGGTTTCCTGCACCAACACAAGCGCGAAAAGTGGTTTTTCAACACTAACACAAGTGCAAAAAGTGGTTTCCTACACCAACACAAGTGGGAAAAGTGGATTTTCAACACTAACACAAGTGCGAAAAGTGGTTTTTCAACACTAACACAAGTGCGAAAAGTGGTTTCCTTCACTAACACAAGTGGGAAAAGTGGTTTTTCAACACTAACACAAGTGCGAAAAGTGGTTTTTCAACACTAACACAAGTGTGAAAAGTGGTTTTTCAACACTAACACAAGTGCGAAAAGTGGTTTTTCAACAATAACACAAGTGCGAAAAGTGGTTTTTCCACACTAATACAAGTGCAAAAGTGGTTTCCTGCACCAACACAAGTGCGAAAAGTGGTTTTTCAACACTAACACAAGTGTGATAAGTGGTTTTTCAACACTAACAGAAGTGCGAAAAGTGGTTTTTCAACACTATCACAAGTGCGAAAAGTGGGTTTTCCACACTAATACAAGTGCAAAAGTGGTTTCCTGCACCAACACAAGTGCGAAAAGTGGTTTTTCAACACTAACACAAGTGTGAAAAGTGGTTTTTCAACACTAATACAAGTGCAAAAGTGGTTTCCTGCACCAACACAAGTGCGAAAAGTGGTTTTTCAACACTAACACAAGTGTGAAAAGTGGTTTTTCAACACTAACACAAGTGCGAAAAGTGGTTTTTCAACAATAACACAAGTGCGAAAAGTGGTTTTTCCACACTAATACAAGTGCAAAAATGGTTTCCTGCACCAACACAAGCGCGAAAAGTGGTTTTTCAACACTAACACAAGTGCAAAAAGTGGTTTCCTACACCAACACAAGTGGGAAAAGTGGATTTTCAACACTAACACAAGTGCGAAAAGTGGTTTTTCAACACTAACACAAGTGCGAAAAGTGGTTTCCTTCACTAACACAAGTGGGAAAAGTGGTTTTTCAACACTAACACAAGTGCGAAAAGTGGTTTTTCCACACTAATACAAGTGCAAAAGTGGTTTCCTGCACCAACACAAGTGCGAAAAGTGGTTTTTCAACAATAACACAAGTGCGAAAAGTGGTTTTTCCACACTAATACATGTGCAAAAGTGGTTTCCTGCACCAACACAAGTGCAAAAAGTGGTTTTTCAACACTAACACAAGTGCGAAAAGGGGTTTTTCAACACTAACACAAATGCGAAAAGTGGTTTTTCCACACTAATACAAGTGCAAAAGTGGTTTCCTGCACCAACACAAGTGCGAAAAGTGGTTTTTCAACACTAACACAAGTGTGAAAAGTGGATTTTCAACACTAACACAAGTGCGAAAAGTGGTTTTTCAACACTAACACAAGTGCGAAAAGTGGTTTCCTTCACTAACACAAGTGGGAAAAGTGGTTTTTCAACACTAACACAAGTGCGAAAAGTGATTTTTCCACACTAATACAAGTGCAAAAGTGGTTTCCTGCACCAACACAAGTGCGAAAAGTGGTTTTTCAACAATAACACAAGTGCGAAAAGTGGTTTTTCCACACTAATACATGTGCAAAAGTGGTTTCCTGCACCAACACAAGTGCAAAAAGTGGTTTTTCAACACTAACACAAGTGCGAAAAGGGGTTTTTCAACACTAACACAAATGCGAAAAGTGGTTTTTCCACACTAATACAAGTGCAAAAGTGGTTTCCTGCACCAACACAAGTGCGAAAAGTGGTTTTTCTACACTAACACAAGTGTGAAAAGTGGTTTTTCAACACTAACACAAGTGCGAAAAGTGGTTTTTCAACAATAACACAAGTGCGAAAAGTGGTTTTTCCACACTAATACAAGTGCAAAAATGGTTTCCTGCACCAACACTAGCGCGAAAAGTGGTTTTTCAACACTAACACAAGTGCAAAAAGTGGTTTCCTACACCAACACAAGTGGGAAAAGTGGATTTTCAACACTAACACAAGTGCGAAAAGTGGTTTTTCAACACTAACACAAGTGCGAAAAGTGGTTTCCTTCACTAACACAAGTGGGAAAAGTGGTTTTTCAACACTAACACAAGTGCGAAAAGTGGTTTTTCCACACTAATACAAGTGCAAAAGTGGTTTCCTGCACCAACACAAGTGCGAAAAGTGGTTTTTCAACACTAACACAAGTGTGAAAAGTCGTTTTTCAACACTAACACAAGTGCGAAAAGTGGTTTTTCAACACTAACACAAATGCGAAAAGTGGTTTTTCCACACTAATACAAGTGCAAAAGTGGTTTCCTTCACCAACACAAGTGCGAAAAGTGGTTTTTCAACACTAACACAAGTGTGAAAAGTGGTTTTTCAACACTAACACAAGTGCGAAAAGTGGTTTTTCAACAATAACACAAGTGCGAAAAGTGGTTTTTCCACACTAATACAAGTGCAAAAGTGGTTTCCTGCACCAACACAAGTGCGAAAAGTGGTTTTTCAACACTAACACAAGTGTGATAAGTGGTTTTTCAACACTAACAGAAGTGCGAAAAGTGGTTTTTCAACACTATCACAAGTGCGAAAAGTGGTTTTTCCACACTAATACAAGTGCAAAAGTGGTTTCCTGCACCAACACAAGTGCGAAAAGTGGTTTTTCAACACTAACACAAGTGTGAAAAGTGGTTTTTCAACACTAACACAAGTGCGAAAAGTGGTTTTTCAACAATAACACAAGTGCGAAAAGTGGTTTTTCCACACTAATACAAGTGCAAAAATGGTTTCCTGCACCAACACAAGCGCGAAAAGTGGTTTTTCAACACTAACACAAGTGCAAAAAGTGGTTTCCTACACCAACACAAGTGGGAAAAGTGGATTTTCAACACTAACACAAGTGCGAAAAGTGGTTTTTCAACACTAACACAAGTGCGAAAAGTGGTTTCCTTCACTAACACAAGTGGGAAAAGTGGTTTTTCAACACTAACACAAGTGCGAAAAGTGGTTTTTCAACACTAACACAAGTGTGAAAAGTGGTTTTTCAACACTAACACAAGTGCGAAAAGTGGTTTTTCAACAATAACACAAGTGCGAAAAGTGGTTTTTCCACACTAATACAAGTGCAAAAGTGGTTTCCTGCACCAACACAAGTGCGAAAAGTGGTTTTTCAACACTAACACAAGTGTGATAAGTGGTTTTTCAACACTAACAGAAGTGCGAAAAGTGGTTTTTCAACACTATCACAAGTGCGAAAAGTGGTTTTTCCACACTAATACAAGTGCAAAAGTGGTTTCCTGCACCAACACAAGTGCGAAAAGTGGTTTTTCAACACTAACACAAGTGTGAAAAGTGGTTTTTCAACACTAATACAAGTGCAAAAGTGGTTTCCTGCACCAACACAAGTGCGAAAAGTGGTTTTTCAACACTAACACAAGTGTGAAAAGTGGTTTTTCAACACTAACACAAGTGCGAAAAGTGGTTTTTCAACAATAACACAAGTGCGAAAAGTGGTTTTTCCACACTAATACAAGTGCAAAAATGGTTTCCTGCACCAACACAAGCGCGAAAAGTGGTTTTTCAACACTAACACAAGTGCAAAAAGTGGTTTCCTACACCAACACAAGTGGGAAAAGTGGATTTTCAACACTAACACAAGTGCGAAAAGTGGTTTTTCAACACTAACACAAGTGCGAAAAGTGGTTTCCTTCACTAACACAAGTGGGAAAAGTGGTTTTTCAACACTAACACAAGTGCGAAAAGTGGTTTTTCCACACTAATACAAGTGCAAAAGTGGTTTCCTGCACCAACACAAGTGCGAAAAGTGGTTTTTCAACAATAACACAAGTGCGAAAAGTGGTTTTTCCACACTAATACATGTGCAAAAGTGGTTTCCTGCACCAACACAAGTGCAAAAAGTGGTTTTTCAACACTAACACAAGTGCGAAAAGGGGTTTTTCAACACTAACACAAATGCGAAAAGTGGTTTTTCCACACTAATACAAGTGCAAAAGTGGTTTCCTGCACCAACACAAGTGCGAAAAGTGGTTTTTCAACACTAACACAAGTGTGAAAAGTGGTTTTTCAACACTAACACAAGTGCGAAAAGTGGTTTTTCAACAATAACACAAGTGCGAAAAGTGGTTTTTCCACACTAATACAAGTGCAAAAATGGTTTCCTGCACCAACACAAGCGCGAAAAGTGGTTTTTCAACACTAACACAAGTGCAAAAAGTGGTTTCCCACACCAACACAAGTGGGAAAAGTGGATTTTCAACACTAACACAAGTGCGAAAAGTGGTTTTTCAACACTAACACAAGTGCGAAAAGTGGTTTCCTTCACTAACACAAGTGGGAAAAGTGGTTTTTCAACACTAACACAAGTGCGAAAAGTGGTTTTTCCACACTAATACAAGTGCAAAAGTGGTTTCCTGCACCAACACAAGTGCGAAAAGTGGTTTTTCAACACTAACACAAGTGTGAAAAGTGGTTTTTCAACACTAACACAAGTGCGAAAAGTGGTTTTTCAACACTAACACAAATGCGAAAAGTGGTTTTTCCACACTAATACAAGTGCAAAAGTGGTTTCCTGCACCAACACAAGTGCGAAAAGTGGTTTTTCAACACTAACACAAGTGTGAAAAGTGGTTTTTCAACACTAACACAAGTGCGAAAAGTGGTTTTTCAACACTAACACAAGTGCGAAAAGTGGTTTCCTTCACCAACACAAGTGCGAAAAGTGGTTTTTCAACACTAACACAAGTGTGAAAAGTGGTTTTTCAACACTAACACAAGTGCAAAAAGTGTTTTTTCCACACTAATACAAGTGCAAAAGTGGTTTCCTGCACCAACACAAGTGCGAAAAGTGGTTTTTCAACACTAACACAAGTGCGAAAAGTGGTTTTTCAACACTAACACAAGTGCAAAAAGTGTTTTTTCTACACTAATACAAGTGCAAAAGTGGTTTCCTGCACCAACACAAGTGCGAAAAGTGGTTTTTCAACACTAACACAAGTGCGAAAAGTGGTTTTTCAGCACTAACACAAGTGCGAAAAGTGGTTTTTCCACACTAATACAAGTGCAAAAGTGGTTTCCTGCACCAACACAAGTGCGAAAAGTGGTTTTTCAACACTAACACAAGTGCGAAAAGTGGTTTCCTACACCAACACAAGTGGGAAAAGTGGATTTTCAACACTAACACAAGTGCGAAAAGTGGTTTTTCAACACTAACACAAGTGCGAAAAGTGGTTTCCTTCACTAACACAAGTGGGAAAAGTGGTTTTTCAACACTAACACAAGTGCGAAAAGTGGTTTTTCCACACTAATACAAGTGCAAAAATGGTTTCCTGCACCAACACAAGTGCGAAAAGTGTTTTTTCAACACTAACACAAGTGCGAAAAGTGGTTTTTCCACACTAATACAAGTGCAAAAGTGGTTTCCTGCACCAACACGTGCGAAAAGTGATTTTTCAACACTAACACAAGTGCGAAAAGTGGTTTTTCAACACTATCACAAGTGCAAAAAGTGTTTTTTCCACACTAATACAAGTGCAAAAGTGGTTTCCTGCACCAACACAAGTGCGAAAAGTGGTTTTTCAACACTAACAGAAGTGCGAAAAACGGTTTTTCAACACTAACACAAGTGCAAAAAGTGTTTTTTCCACACTAATACAAGTGCAAAAGTGGTTTCCTGCACCAACACAAGTGCGAAAAGTGGTTTTTCAACACTATCACAAGTGCGAAAAGTGGTTTTTCCACACTAATACAAGTGCAAAAGTGGTTTCCTGCACCAACACAAGTGCGAAAAGTGGTTTTTCAACACTAACACAAGTGTGAAAAGTGGTTTTTCAACACTAACACAAGTGCGAAAAGTGGTTTTTCAACAATAACACAAGTGCGAAAAGTGGTTTTTCCACACTAATACAAGTGCAAAAATGGTTTCCTGCACCAACACAAGCGCGAAAAGTGGTTTTTCAACACTAACACAAGTGCAAAAAGTGGTTTCCTACACCAACACAAGTGGGAAAAGTGGATTTTCAACACTAACACAAGTGCGAAAAGTGGTTTTTCAACACTAACACAAGTGCGAAAAGTGGTTTCCTTCACTAACACAAGTGGGAAAAGTGGTTTTTCAACACTAACACAAGTGCGAAAAGTGGTTTTTCCACACTAATACAAGTGCAAAAGTGGTTTCCTGCACCAACACAAGTGCGAAAAGTGGTTTTTCAACAATAACACAAGTGCGAAAAGTGGTTTTTCCACACTAATACATGTGCAAAAGTGGTTTCCTGCACCAACACAAGTGCAAAAAGTGGTTTTTCAACACTAACACAAGTGCGAAAAGGGGTTTTTCAACACTAACACAAATGCGAAAAGTGGTTTTTCCACACTAATACAAGTGCAAAAGTGGTTTCCTGCACCAACACAAGTGCGAAAAGTGGTTTTTCAACACTAACACAAGTGTGAAAAGTGGTTTTTCAACACTAACACAAGTGCGAAAAGTGGTTTTTCAACAATAACACAAGTGCGAAAAGTGGTTTTTCCACACTAATACAAGTGCAAAAATGGTTTCCTGCACCAATACAAGCGCGAAAAGTGGTTTTTCAACACTAACACAAGTGCAAAAAGTGGTTTCCTACACCAACACAAGTGGGAAAAGTGGATTTTCAACACTAACACAAGTGCGAAAAGTGGTTTTTCAACACTAACACAAGTGCGAAAAGTGGTTTCCTTCACTAACACAAGTGGGAAAAGTGGTTTTTCAACACTAACACAAGTGCGAAAAGTGGTTTTTCCACACTAATACAAGTGCAAAAGTGGTTTCCTGCACCAACACAAGTGCGAAAAGTGGTTTTTCAACACTAACACAAGTGTGAAAAGTGGTTTTTCAACACTAACACAAGTGCGAAAAGTGGTTTTTCAACACTAACACAAATGCGAAAAGTGGTTTTTCCACACTAATACAAGTGCAAAAGTGGTTTCCTGCACCAACACAAGTGCGAAAAGTGGTTTTTCAACACTAACACAAGTGTGAAAAGTGGTTTTTCAACACTAACACAAGTGCGAAAAGTGGTTTTTCAACACTAACACAAATGCGAAAAGTGGTTTTTCCACACTAATACAAGTGCAAAAGTGGTTTCCTGCACCAACACAAGTGCGAAAAGTGGTTTTTCAACACTAACACAAGTGTGAAAAGTGGTTTTTCAACACTAACACAAGTGCGAAAAGTGGTTTTTCAACAATAACACAAGTGCGAAAAGTGGTTTTTCCACACTAATACAAGTGCAAAAATGGTTTCCTGCACCAACACAAGCGCGAAAAGTGGTTTTTCAACACTAACACAAGTGCAAAAAGTGGTTTCCTACACCAACACAAGTGGGAAAAGTGGATTTTTCAACACTAACACAAGTGCGAAAAGTGGTTTTTCAACACTAACACAAGTGCGAAAAGTGGTTTTTCAGCACTAACACAAGTGCGAAAAGTGGTTTTTCAACACTAACACAAATGCGAAAAGTGGTTTTTCCACACTAATACAAGTGCAAAAGTGGTTTCCTGCACCAACACAAGTGCGAAAAGTTGTTTTTCAACACTAACACAAGTGCGAAAAGTGGATTTTCAACACTAACACAAGTGCGAAAAGTGGTTTTTCAACACTAACACAAGTGCGAAAAGTGGTTTTTGAACACTAATACAAGTGCAAAAGTGGTTTCCTGCAACAACACAAGTGCGAAAAGTGGTTTTTCAACACTAACACAAGTGCGAAAAGTGGTTTTTCAAAACTAACACAAGTGCAAAAAGTGTTTTTTCCACACTAATACAAGTGCAAAAGTGGTTTCCTGCACCAACACAAGTGCGAAAAGTGTTTCTCCACACTAATACAAGTGCAAAAGTGGTTTCCTGCACCAACACAAGTGCGAAAAGTGGTTTTTCAACACTAACACAAGTGTGAAAAGTGGTTTTTCAACACTAACACAAGTGCGAAAAGCGGTTTTTCAACAATAACACAAGTGCGAAAAGTGGTTTTTCCACACTAATACAAGTGCAAAAGTGGTTTCCTGCACCAACACAAGTGCGAAAAGTGGTTTTTCAACACTAACACAAGTGTGAAAAGTGGTTTTTCAACACTAACACAAGTGCGAAAAGTGGTTTTTCAACAATAACACAAGTGCGAAAAGTGGTTTTTCCACACTAATACAAGTGCAAAAGTGGTTTCCTGCACCAACACAAGTGAGAAAAGTGGTTTTTCAACACTAACACAAGTGCGAAAAGTGGTTTTTCCACACTAATACAAGTGCAAAAGTGGTTTCCTGCACCAACACAAGCGCGAAAAGTGGTTTTTCAACACTAACACAAGTGCGAAAAGTGGTTTCCTACACCAACACAAGTGGGAAAAGTGGCTTTTCAACACTAACACAAGTGCGAAAAGTGGTTTTTCAACACTATCACAAGTGCGAAAAGTGGTTTCCTTCACTAACACAAGTGGGAAAAGTGGTTTTTCAACACTAACACAAGTGCGAAAAGTGGTTTTTCCACACTAATACAAGTGCAAAAGTGGTTTCCTGCACCAACACAAGTGCGAAAAGTGGTTTTTCAACACTAACACAAGTGCGAAAAGTGGTTTCCTACACCAACACAAGTGGGAAAAGTGGCTTTTCAACACTAACACAAGTGCGAAAAGTGGTTTTTCAACACTATCACAAGTGCGAAAAGTGGTTTCCTTCACTAACACAAGTGGGAAAAGTGGTTTTTCAACACTAACACAAGTGCGAAAAGGGGTTTTTCAACACTATCATAAGTGCAAAAAGTGTTTTTCCACACTAATACAAGTGCAAAAGTGGTTTCCTGCACCAACACAAGTACGAAAGTGGTTTTTCAACACTAACACAAGTGCGAAAAGTGGTTTTTCAACACTAACACAAGTGCGAAAAGTGGTTTTTCAACACTAACACAAGTGCGAAAAGTGGTTTTTCAACACTATCACAAGTGCGAAAAGTGGTTTCCTGCACCAACACAAGTGGGAAAAGTGGATTTTCAACACTAACACAAGTGCGAAAAGTGTTTTTTCAACACTAACACAAGTGCGAAAAGTGGTTTCCTTCACCAACACAAGTGCGAAAAGTGGTTTTTCAACACTAACACAAGTGTGAAAAGTGGTTTTTCAACACTAACACAAGTGCGAAAAGTGGTTTTTCAACAATAACACAAGTGCGAAAAGTGGTTTTTCCACACTAATACAAGTGCAAAAGTGGTTTCCTGCACCAACACAAGTGCGAAAAGTGGTTTTTCAACACTAACACAAGTGTGATAAGTGGTTTTTCAACACTAACAGAAGTGCGAAAAGTGGTTTTTCAACACTATCACAAGTGCGAAAAGTGGTTTTTCCACACTAATACAAGTGCAAAAGTGGTTTCCTGCACCAACACAAGTGCGAAAAGTGGTTTTTCAACACTAACACAAGTGTGAAAAGTGGTTTTTCAACACTAACACAAGTGCGAAAAGTGGTTTTTCAACAATAACACAAGTGCGAAAAGTGGTTTTTCCACACTAATACAAGTGCAAAAATGGTTTCCTGCACCAACACAAGCGCGAAAAGTGGTTTTTCAACACTAACACAAGTGCAAAAAGTGGTTTCCTACACCAACACAAGTGGGAAAAGTGGATTTTCAACACTAACACAAGTGCGAAAAGTGGTTTTTCAACACTAACACAAGTGCGAAAAGTGGTTTCCTTCACTAACACAAGTGGGAAAAGTGGTTTTTCAACACTAACACAAGTGCGAAAAGTGGTTTTTCAACACTAACACAAGTGTGAAAAGTGGTTTTTCAACACTAACACAAGTGCGAAAAGTGGTTTTTCAACAATAACACAAGTGCGAAAAGTGGTTTTTCCACACTAATACAAGTGCAAAAGTGGTTTCCTGCACCAACACAAGTGCGAAAAGTGGTTTTTCAACACTAACACAAGTGTGATAAGTGGTTTTTCAACACTAACAGAAGTGCGAAAAGTGGTTTTTCAACACTATCACAAGTGCGAAAAGTGGTTTTTCCACACTAATACAAGTGCAAAAGTGGTTTCCTGCACCAACACAAGTGCGAAAAGTGGTTTTTCAACACTAACACAAGTGTGAAAAGTGGTTTTTAACACTAATACAAGTGCAAAAGTGGTTTCCTGCACCAACACAAGTGCGAAAAGTGGTTTTTCAACACTAACACAAGTGCGAAAGTGGTTTTTCAGCACTAACACAAGTGCGAAAAGTGGTTTTTCAACACTAACACAAATGCGAAAAGTGGTTTTTCCACACTAATACAAGTGCAAAAGTGGTTTCCTGCACCAACACAAGTGCGAAAAGTTGTTTTTCAACACTAACACAAGTGCGAAAAGTGGATTTTCAACACTAACACAAGTGCGAAAAGTGGTTTTTCAACACTAACACAAGTGCGAAAAGTGGTTTTAGAACACTAATACAAGTGCAAAAGTGGTTTCCTGCAACAACACAAGTGCGAAAAGTGGTTTTTCAACACTAACACAAGTGCGAAAAGTGGTTTTTCAAAACTAACACAAGTGCAAAAAGTGTTTTTTTCCACACTAATACAAGTGCAAAAGTGGTTTCCTGCACCAACACAAGTGCGAAAAGTGTTTCTCCACACTAATACAAGTGCAAAAGTGGTTTCCTGCACCAACACAAGTGCGAAAAGTGGTTTTTCAACACTAACACAAGTGTGAAAAGTGGTTTTTCAACACTAACACAAGTGCGAAAAGTGGTTTTTCAACAATAACACAAGTGCGAAAAGTGGTTTTTCCACACTAATACAAGTGCAAAAGTGGTTTCCTGCACCAACACAAGTGAGAAAAGTGGTTTTTCAACACTAACACAAGTGCGAAAAGTGGTTTTTCCACACTAATACAAGTGCAAAAGTGGTTTCCTGCACCAACACAAGCGCGAAAAGTGGTTTTTCAACACTAACACAAGTGCGAAAAGTGGTTTCCTACACCAACACAAGTGGGAAAAGTGGCTTTTCAACACTAACACAAGTGCGAAAAGTGGTTTTTCAACACTATCACAAGTGCGAAAAGTGGTTTCCTTCACTAACACAAGTGGGAAAAGTGGTTTTTCAACACTAACACAAGTGCGAAAAGTGGTTTTTCCACACTAATACAAGTGCAAAAGTGGTTTCCTGCACCAACACAAGTGCGAAAAGTGGTTTTTCAACACTAACACAAGTGCGAAAAGTGGTTTCCTACACCAACACAAGTGGGAAAAGTGGCTTTTCAACACTAACACAAGTGCGAAAAGTGGTTTTTCAACACTATCACAAGTGCGAAAAGTGCTTTCCTTCACTAACACAAGTGGGAAAAGTGGTTTTTCAACACTAACACAAGTGCGAAAAGGGGTTTTTCAACACTATCATAAGTGCAAAAAGTGTTTTTCCACACTAATACAAGTGCAAAAGTGGTTTCCTGCACCAACACAAGTGCGAAAAGTGGTTTTTCAACACTAACACAAGTGCGAAAAGTGGTTTTTCAACACTATCACAAGTGCAAAAAGTGTTTTTTTCCACACTAATACAAGTGCAAAAGTGGTTTCCTGCACCAACACAAGTGCGAAAAGTGTTTCTCCACACTAATACAAGTGCAAAAGTGGTTTCCTGCACCAACACAAGTGCGAAAAGTGGTTTTTCAACACTAACACAAGTGTGAAAAGTGGTTTTTCAACACTAACACAAGTGCGAAAAGTGGTTTTTCAACAATAACACAAGTGCGAAAAGTGGTTTTTCCACACTAATACAAGTGCAAAAGTGGTTTCCTGCACCAACACAAGTGAGAAAAGTGGTTTTTCAACACTAACACAAGTGCGAAAAGTAGTTTTTCCACACTAATACAAGTGCAAAAGTGGTTTCCTGCACCAACACAAGCGCGAAAAGTGGTTTTTCAACACTAACACAAGTGCGAAAAGTGGTTTCCTACACCAACACAAGTGGGAAAAGTGGCTTTTCAACACTAACACAAGTGCGAAAAGTGGTTTTTCAACACTATCACAAGTGCGAAAAGTGGTTTCCTTCACTAACACAAGTGGAAAAGTGGTTTTTCAACACTAACACAAGTGCGAAAAGTGGTTTTTCCACACTAATACAAGTGCAAAAGTGGTTTCCTGCACCAACACAAGTGCGAAAAGTGGTTTTTCAACACTAACACAAGTGCGAAAAGTGGTTTTTCCACACTAATACATGTGCAAAAGTGGTTTCCTGCACCAACACAAGTGCGAAAAGTGGTTTTTCAACACTAACACAAGTGCGAAAAGTGGTTTCCTACACCAACACAAGTGGAAAAGTGGCTTTTCAACACTAACACAAGTGCGAAAAGTGGTTTTCAACACTATCACAAGTGCGAAAAGTGGTTTCCTTCACCAACACAAGTGCGAAAAGTGGTTTTTCAACACTAACACAAGTGTGAAAAGTGGTTTTTCAACACTAACACAAGTGCGAAAAGTGGTTTTTCAACACTAACACAAATGCGAAAAGTGGTTTTTCCACACTAATACAAGTGCAAAAGTGGTTTCCTGCACCAACACAAGTGCGAAAAGTGGTTTTTCAACACTAACACAAGTGTGAAAAGTGGTTTTTCAACACTAACACAAGTGCGAAAAGTGGTTTTTCAACACTAACACAAGTGCGAAAAGTGGTTTCCTTCACCAACACAAGTGCGAAAAGTGGTTTTTCAACACTAACACAAGTGTGAAAAGTGGTTTTTCAACACTAACACAAGTGCAAAAAGTGTTTTTTCCACACTAATACAAGTGCAAAAGTGGTTTCCTGCACCAACACAAGTGCGAAAAGTGGTTTTTCAACACTAACACAAGTGCGAAAAGTGGTTTTTCAACACTAACACAAGTGCAAAAAGTGTTTTTTCTACACTAATACAAGTGCAAAAGTGGTTTCCTGCACCAACACAAGTGCGAAAAGTGGTTTTTCAACACTAACACAAGTGCGAAAAGTGGTTTTTCAGCACTAACACAAGTGCGAAAAGTGGTTTTTCCACACTAATACAAGTGCAAAAAGTGGTTTCCTGCACCAACACAAGTGCGAAAAGTGGTTTTTCAACACTAACACAAGTGCGAAAAGTGGTTTCCTACACCAACACAAGTGGGAAAAGTGGATTTTCAACACTAACACAAGTGCGAAAAGTGGTTTTTCAACACTAACACAAGTGCGAAAAGTGTTTCCTTCACTAACACAAGTGGGAAAAGTGGTTTTTCAACACTAACACAAGTGCGAAAAGTGGTTTTTCCACACTAATACAAGTGCAAAAATGGTTTCCTGCACCAACACAAGTGCGAAAAGTGTTTTTTCAACACTAACACAAGTGCGAAAAGTGGTTTTTCCACACTAATACAAGTGCAAAAGTGGTTTCCTGCACCAACACGTGCGAAAAGTGGTTTTTCAACACTAACACAAGTGCGAAAAGTGGTTTTTCAACACTATCACAAGTGCAAAAAGTGTTTTTTCCACACTAATACAAGTGCAAAAGTGGTTTCCTGCACCAACACCAGTGCGAAAAGTGGTTTTTCAACACTAACAGAAGTGCGAAAAGCGGTTTTTCAACACTAACACAAGTGCAAAAAGTGTTTTTTCCACACTAATACAAGTGCAAAAGTGGTTTCCTGCACCAACACAAGTGCGAAAAGTGGTTTTTCAACATTATCACAAGTGCGAAAAGTGGTTTTTCCACACTAATACAAGTGCAAAAGTGGTTTCCTGCACCAACACAAGTGCGAAAAGTGGTTTTTCAACACTAACACAAGTGTGAAAAGTGGTTTTTCAACACTAACACAAGTGCGAAAAGTGGTTTTTCAACAATAACACAAGTGCGAAAAGTGGTTTTTCCACACTAATACAAGTGCAAAAATGGTTTCCTGCACCAACACAAGCGCGAAAAGTGGTTTTTCAACACTAACACAAGTGCAAAAAGTGGTTTCCTACACCAACACAAGTGGGAAAAGTGGATTTTCAACACTAACACAAGTGCGAAAAGTGGTTTTTCAACACTAACACAAGTGCGAAAAGTGGTTTCCTTCACTAACACAAGTGGGAAAAGTGGTTTTTCAACACTAACACAAGTGCGAAAAGTGGTTTTTCCACACTAATACAAGTGCAAAAGTGGTTTCCTGCACCAACACAAGTGCGAAAAGTGGTTTTTCAACAATAACACAAGTGCGAAAAGTGGTTTTTCCACACTTATACATGTGCAAAAGTGGTTTCCTGCACCAACACAAGTGCAAAAAGTGGTTTTTCAACACTAACACAAGTGCGAAAAGGGGTTTTTCAACACTAACACAAATGCGAAAAGTGGTTTTTCCACACTAATACAAGTGCAAAAGTGGTTTCCTGCACCAACACAAGTGCGAAAAGTGGTTTTTCAACACTAACACAAGTGTGAAAAGTGGTTTTTCAACACTAACACAAGTGCGAAAAGTGGTTTTTCAACAATAACACAAGTGCGAAAAGTGGTTTTTCCACACTAATACAAGTGCAAAAATGGTTTCCTGCACCAACACAAGCGCGAAAAGTGGTTTTTCAACACTAACACAAGTGCAAAAAGTGGTTTCCTACACCAACACAAGTGGGAAAAGTGGATTTTCAACACTAACACAAGTGCGAAAAGTGGTTTTTCAACACTAACACAAGTGCGAAAAGTGGTTTCCTTCACTAACACAAGTGGGAAAAGTGGTTTTTCAACACTAACACAAGTGCGAAAAGTGGTTTTTCCACACTAATACAAGTGCAAAAGTGGTTTCCTGCACCAACACAAGTGCGAAAAGTGGTTTTTCAACACTAACACAAGTGTGAAAAGTGGTTTTTCAACACTAACACAAGTGCGAAAAGTGGTTTTTCAACACTAACACAAATGCGAAAAGTGGTTTTTCCACACTAATACAAGTGCAAAAGTGGTTTCCTGCACCAACACAAGTGCGAAAAGTGGTTTTTCAACACTAACACAAGTGTGAAAAGTGGTTTTTCAACACTAACACAAGTGCGAAAAGTGGTTTTTCAACACTAACACAAATGCGAAAAGTGGTTTTTCCACACTAATACAAGTGCAAAAGTGGTTTCCTGCACCAACACAAGTGCGAAAAGTGGTTTTTCAACACTAACACAAGTGTGAAAAGTGGTTTTTCAACACTAACACAAGTGCGAAAAGTGGTTTTTCAACAATAACACAAGTGCGAAAAGTGGTTTTTCCACACTAATACAAGTGCAAAAATGGTTTCCTGCACCAACACAAGCGCGAAAAGTGGTTTTTCAACACTAACACAAGTGCAAAAAGTGGTTTCCTACACCAACACAAGTGGGAAAAGTGGATTTTCAACACTAACACAAGTGCGAAAAGTGGTTTTTCAACACTAACACAAGTGCGAAAAGTGGTTTTTCAGCACTAACACAAGTGCGAAAAGTGGTTTTTCAACACTAACACAAATGCGAAAAGTGGTTTTTCCACACTAATACAAGTGCAAAAGTGGTTTCCTGCACCAACACAAGTGCGAAAAGTTGTTTTTCAACACTAACACAAGTGCGAAAAGTGGATTTTCAACACTAACACAAGTGCGAAAAGTGGTTTTTCAACACTAACACAAGTGCGAAAAGTGGTTTTAGAACACTAATACAAGTGCAAAAGTGGTTTCCTGCAACAACACAAGTGCGAAAAGTGGTTTTTCAACACTAACACAAGTGCGAAAAGTGGTTTTTCAAAACTAACACAAGTGCAAAAAGTGTTTTTTCCACACTAATACAAGTGCAAAAGTGGTTTCCTGCACCAACACAAGTGCGAAAAGTGTTTCTCCACACTAATACAAGTGCAAAAGTGGTTTCCTGCACCAACACAAGTGCGAAAAGTGGTTTTTCAACACTAACACAAGTGTTAAAAGTGGTTTTTCAACACTAACACAAGTGCGAAAAGCGGTTTTTCAACAATAACACAAGTGCGAAAAGTGGTTTTTCCACACTAATACAAGTGCAAAAGTGGTTTCCTGCACCAACACAAGTGCGAAAAGTGGTTTTTCAACACTAACACAAGTGTGAAAAGTGGTTTTTCAACACTAACACAAGTGCGAAAAGTGGTTTTTCAACAATAACACAAGTGCGAAAAGTGGTTTTTCCACACTAATACAAGTGCAAAAGTGGTTTCCTGCACCAACACAAGTGAGAAAAGTGGTTTTTCAACACTAACACAAGTGCGAAAAGTGGTTTTTCCACACTAATACAAGTGCAAAAGTGGTTTCCTGCACCAACACAAGCGCGAAAAGTGGTTTTTCAACACTAACACAAGTGCGAAAAGTGGTTTCCTACACCAACACAAGTGGGAAAAGTGGCTTTTCAACACTAACACAAGTGCGAAAAGTGGTTTTTCAACACTATCACAAGTGCGAAAAGTGGTTTCCTTCACTAACACAAGTGGGAAAAGTGGTTTTTCAACACTAACACAAGTGCGAAAAGTGGTTTTTCCACACTAATACAAGTGCAAAAGTGGTTTCCTGCACCAACACAAGTGCGAAAAGTGGTTTTTCAACACTAACACAAGTGCGAAAAGTGGTTTCCTACACCAACACAAGTGGGAAAAGTGGCTTTTCAACACTAACACAAGTGCGAAAAGTGGTTTTTCAACACTATCACAAGTGCGAAAAGTGGTTTCCTTCACTAACACAAGTGGGAAAAGTGGTTTTTCAACACTAACACAAGTGCGAAAAGGGGTTTTTCAACACTATCATAAGTGCAAAAAGTGTTTTTCCACACTAATACAAGTGCAAAAGTGGTTTCCTGCACCAACACAAGTACGAAAAGTGGTTTTTCAACACTAACACAAGTGCGAAAAGTGGTTTTTCAACACTAACACAAGTGCGAAAAGTGGTTTTTCAACACTAACACAAGTGCAAAAAGTGGTTTTTCCACACTAATACAAGTGCAAAAGTGGTTTCCTGCACCAACACAAGTGCGAAAAGTGGTTTTTCAACACTAACACAAGTGTGAAAAGTGGTTTTTCAACACTAACACAAGTGCGAAAAGTGGTTTTTCAACAATAACACAAGTGCGAAAAGTGGTTTTTCCACACTAATACAAGTGCAAAAATGGTTTCCTGCACCAACACAAGCGCGAAAAGTGGTTTTTCAACACTAACACAAGTGCAAAAAGTGGTTTCCTACACCAACACAAGTGGGAAAAGTGGATTTTCAACACTAACACAAGTGCGAAAAGTGGTTTTTCAACACTAACACAAGTGCGAAAAGTGGTTTTTCAGCACTAACACAAGTGCGAAAAGTGGTTTTTCAACACTAACACAAATGCGAAAAGTGGTTTTTCCACACTAATACAAGTGCAAAAGTGGTTTCCTGCACCAACACAAGTGCGAAAAGTTGTTTTTCAACACTAACACAAGTGCGAAAAGTGGATTTTCAACACTAACACAAGTGCGAAAAGTGGTTTTTCAACACTAACACAAGTGCGAAAAGTGGTTTTAGAACACTAATACAAGTGCAAAAGTGGTTTCCTGCAACAACACAAGTGCGAAAAGTGGTTTTTCAACACTAACACAAGTGCGAAAAGTGGTTTTTCAAAACTAACACAAGTGCAAAAAGTGTTTTTTCCACACTAATACAAGTGCAAAAGTGGTTTCCTGCACCAACACAAGTGCGAAAAGTGTTTCTCCACACTAATACAAGTGCAAAAGTGGTTTCCTGCACCAACACAAGTGCGAAAAGTGGTTTTTCAACACTAACACAAGTGTGAAAAGTGGTTTTTCAACACTAACACAAGTGCGAAAAGCGGTTTTTCAACAATAACACAAGTGCGAAAAGTGGTTTTTCCACACTAATACAAGTGCAAAAGTGGTTTCCTGCACCAACACAAGTGCGAAAAGTGGTTTTTCAACACTAACACAAGTGTGAAAAGTGGTTTTTCAACACTAACACAAGTGCGAAAAGTGGTTTTTCAACAATAACACAAGTGCAAAAAGTGGTTTTTCCACACTAATACAAGTGCAAAAGTGGTTTCCTGCACCAACACAAGTGAGAAAAGTGGTTTTTCAACACTAACACAAGTGCGAAAAGTGGTTTTTCCACACTAATACAAGTGCAAAAGTGGTTTCCTGCACCAACACAAGCGCGAAAAGTGGTTTTTCAACACTAACACAAGTGCGAAAAGTGGTTTCCTACACCAACACAAGTGGGAAAAGTGGCTTTTCAACACTAACACAAGTGCGAAAAGTGGTTTTTCAACACTATCACAAGTGCGAAAAGTGGTTTCCTTCACTAACACAAGTGGGAAAAGTGGTTTTTCAACACTAACACAAGTGCGAAAAGTGGTTTTTCCACACTAATACAAGTGCAAAAGTGGTTTCCTGCACCAACACAAGTGCGAAAAGTGGTTTTTCAACACTAACACAAGTGCGAAAAGTGGTTTCCTACACCAACACAAGTGGGAAAAGTGGCTTTTCAACACTAACACAAGTGCGAAAAGTGGTTTTTCAACACTATCACAAGTGCGAAAAGTGGTTTCCTTCACTAACACAAGTGGGAAAAGTGGTTTTTCAACACTAACACAAGTGCGAAAAGGGGTTTTTCAACACTATCATAAGTGCAAAAAGTGTTTTTCCACACTAATACAAGTGCAAAAGTGGTTTCCTGCACCAACACAAGTACGAAAAGTGGTTTTTCAACACTAACACAAGTGCGAAAAGTGGTTTTTCAACACTAACACAAGTGCGAAAAGTGGTTTTTCAACACTAACACAAGTGCGAAAAGTGGTTTTTCAACACTATCACAAGTGCGAAAAGTGGTTTCCTGCACCAACACAAGTGGGAAAAGTGGATTTTCAACACTAACACAAGTGCGAAAAGTGGTTTTTCAACACTAACACAAGTGCGAAAAGTGGTTTCCTTCACCAACACAAGTGCGAAAAGTGGTTTTTCAACACTAACACAAGTGTGAAAAGTGGTTTTTCAACACTAACACAAGTGCGAAAAGTGGTTTTTCAACAATAACACAAGTGCGAAAAGTGGTTTTTCCACACTAATACAAGTGCAAAAGTGGTTTCCTGCACCAACACAAGTGCGAAAAGTGGTTTTTCAACACTAACACAAGTGTGATAAGTGGTTTTTCAACACTAACAGAAGTGCGAAAAGTGGTTTTTCAACACTATCACAAGTGCGAAAAGTGGTTTTTCCACACTAATACAAGTGCAAAAGTGGTTTCCTGCACCAACACAAGTGCGAAAAGTGGTTTTTCAACACTAACACAAGTGTGAAAAGTGGTTTTTCAACACTAACACAAGTGCGAAAAGTGGTTTTTCAACAATAACACAAGTGCGAAAAGTGGTTTTTCCACACTAATACAAGTGCAAAAATGGTTTCCTGCACCAACACAAGCGCGAAAAGTGGTTTTTCAACACTAACACAAGTGCAAAAAGTGGTTTCCTACACCAACACAAGTGGGAAAAGTGGATTTTCAACACTAACACAAGTGCGAAAAGTGGTTTTTCAACACTAACACAAGTGCGAAAAGTGGTTTCCTTCACTAACACAAGTGGGAAAAGTGGTTTTTCAACACTAACACAAGTGCGAAAAGTGGTTTTTCAACACTAACACAAGTGTGAAAAGTGGTTTTTCAACACTAACACAAGTGCGAAAAGTGGTTTTTCAACAATAACACAAGTGCGAAAAGTGGTTTTTCCACACTAATACAAGTGCAAAAGTGGTTTCCTGCACCAACACAAGTGCGAAAAGTGGTTTTTCAACACTAACACAAGTGTGATAAGTGGTTTTTCAACACTAACAGAAGTGCGAAAAGTGGTTTTTCAACACTATCACAAGTGCGAAAAGTGGTTTTTCCACACTAATACAAGTGCAAAAGTGGTTTCCTGCACCAACACAAGTGCGAAAAGTGGTTTTTCAACACTAACACAAGTGTGAAAAGTGGTTTTTCAACACTAATACAAGTGCAAAAGTGGTTTCCTGCACCAACACAAGTGCGAAAAGTGGTTTTTCAACACTAACACAAGTGCGAAAAGTGGTTTTTCAGCACTAACACAAGTGCGAAAAGTGGTTTTTCAACACTAACACAAATGCGAAAAGTGGTTTTTCCACACTAATACAAGTGCAAAAGTGGTTTCCTGCACCAACACAAGTGCGAAAAGTTGTTTTTCAACACTAACACAAGTGCGAAAAGTGGATTTTCAACACTAACACAAGTGCGAAAAGTGGTTTTTCAACACTAACACAAGTGCGAAAAGTGGTTTTAGAACACTAATACAAGTGCAAAAGTGGTTTCCTGCAACAACACAAGTGCGAAAAGTGGTTTTTCAACACTAACACAAGTGCGAAAAGTGGTTTTTCAAAACTAACACAAGTGCAAAAAGTGTTTTTTCCACACTAATACAAGTGCAAAAGTGGTTTCCTGCACCAACACAAGTGCGAAAAGTGTTTCTCCACACTAATACAAGTGCAAAAGTGGTTTCCTGCACCAACACAAGTGCGAAAAGTGGTTTTTCAACACTAACACAAGTGTGAAAAGTGGTTTTTCAACACTAACACAAGTGCGAAAAGTGGTTTTTCAACAATAACACAAGTGCGAAAAGTGGTTTTTCCACTCTAATACAAGTGCAAAAGTGGTTTCCTGCACCAACACAAGTGAGAAAAGTGGTTTTTCAACACTAACACAAGTGCGAAAAGTGGTTTTTCCACACTAATACAAGTGCAAAAGTGGTTTCCTGCACCAACACAAGCGCGAAAAGTGGTTTTTCAACACTAACACAAGTGCGAAAAGTGGTTTCCTACACCAACACAAGTGGGAAAAGTGGCTTTTCAACACTAACACAAGTGCGAAAAGTGGTTTTTCAACACTATCACAAGTGCGAAAAGTGGTTTCCTTCACTAACACAAGTGGGAAAAGTGGTTTTTCAACACTAACACAAGTGCGAAAAGTGGTTTTTCCACACTAATACAAGTGCAAAAGTGGTTTCCTGCACCAACACAAGTGCGAAAAGTGGTTTTTCAACACTAACACAAGTGCGAAAAGTGGTTTCCTACACCAACACAAGTGGGAAAAGTGGCTTTTCAACACTAACACAAGTGCGAAAAGTGGTTTTTCAACACTATCACAAGTGCGAAAAGTGGTTTCCTTCACTAACACAAGTGGGAAAAGTGGTTTTTCAACACTAACACAAGTGCGAAAAGGGGTTTTTCAACACTATCATAAGTGCAAAAAGTGTTTTTCCACACTAATACAAGTGCAAAAGTGGTTTCCTGCACCAACACAAGAACGAAAAGTGGTTTTTCAACACTAACACAAGTGCGAAAAGTGGTTTTTCAACACTAACACAAGTGCGAAAGTGGTTTCCTGCACCAACACAAGTGCGAAAAGTGGTTTTTCAACACTAACACATGTGCGAAAAGTGGTTTTTCAACACTATCAGAAGTGCAAAAAGTGTTTTTTCCACACTAATACAAGTGCAAAAGTGGTTTCCTGCACCAACACAAGTGCGAAAAGTGTTTCTCCACACTAATACAAGTGCAAAAGTGGTTTCCTGCACCAACACAAGTGCGAAAAGTGGTTTTTCAACACTAACACAAGTGTGAAAAGTGGTTTTTCAACACTAACACAAGTGCGAAAAGTGGTTTTTCAACAATAACACAAGTGCGAAAAGTGGTTTTTCCACACTAATACAAGTGCAAAAGTGGTTTCCTGCACCAACACAAGTGAGAAAAGTGGTTTTTCAACACTAACACAAGTGCGAAAAGTGGTTTTTCCACACTAATACAAGTGCAAAAGTGGTTTCCTGCACCAACACAAGCGCGAAAAGTGGTTTTTCAACACTAACACAAGTGCGAAAAGTGGTTTCCTACACCAACACAAGTGGGAAAAGTGGCTTTTCAACACTAACACAAGTGCGAAAAGTGGTTTTTCAACACTATCACAAGTGCGAAAAGTGGTTTCCTTCACTAACACAAGTGGGAAAAGTGGTTTTTCAACACTAACACAAGTGCGAAAAGTGGTTTTTCCACACTAATACAAGTGCAAAAGTGGTTTCCTGCACCAACACAAGTGCGAAAAGTGGTTTTTCAACACTAACACAAGTGCGAAAAGTGGTTTTTCCACACTAATACATGTGCAAAAGTGGTTTCCTGCACCAACACAAGTGCGAAAAGTGGTTTTTCAACACTAACACAAGTGCGAAAAGTGGTTTCCTACACCAACACAAGTGGGAAAAGTGGCTTTTCAACACTAACACAAGTGCGAAAAGTGGTTTTTCAACACTATCACAAGTGCGAAAAGTGGTTTGCTTCACTAACACAAGTGGGAAAAGTGGTTTTTCAACACTAACACAAGTGCGAAAAGGGGTTTTTCAACACTATCATAAGTGCAAAAAGTGTTTTTCCACACTAATACAAGTGCAAAAGTGGTTTCCTGCACCAACACAAGTACGAAAAGTGGTTTTTCAACACTAACACAAGTGCGAAAAGTGGTTTTTCAACACTAACACAAGTGCGAAAGTGGTTTCCTGCACCAACACAAGTGCGAAAAGTGGTTTTTCAACACTAACACAAGTGCGAAAAGTGGTTTTTCAACACTATCACAAGTGCAAAAAGTGTTTTTTCCACACTAATACAAGTGCAAAAGTGGTTTCCTGCACCAACACAAGTGCGAAAAGTGTTTCTCCACACTAATACAAGTGCAAAAGTGGTTTCCTGCACCAACACAAGTGCGAAAAGTGGTTTTTCAACACTAATACAAGTGTGAAAAGTGGTTTTTCAACACTAACACAAGTGCGAAAAGTGGTTTTTCAACAATAACACAAGTGCGAAAAGTGGTTTTTCCACACTAATACAAGTGCAAAAGTGGTTTCCTGCACCAACACAAGTGAGAAAAGTGGTTTTTCAACACTAACACAAGTGCGAAAAGTGGTTTTTCCACACTAATACAAGTGCAAAAGTGGTTTCCTGCACCAACACAAGCGCGAAAAGTGGTTTTTCAACACTAACACAAGTGCGAAAAGTGGTTTCCTACACCAACACAAGTGGGAAAAGTGGCTTTTCAACACTAACACAAGTGCGAAAAGTGGTTTTTCAACACTATCACAAGTGCGAAAAGTGGTTTCCTTCACTAACACAAGTGGGAAAAGTGGTTTTTCAACACTAACACAAGTGCGAAAAGTGGTTTTTCCACACTAATACAAGTGCAAAAGTGGTTTCCTGCACCAACACAAGTGCGAAAAGTGGTTTTTCAACACTAACACAAGTGCGAAAAGTGGTTTTTCCACACTAATACATGTGCAAAAGTGGTTTCCTGCACCAACACAAGTGCAAAAAGTGGTTTTTCAACACTAACACAAGTGCGAAAAGGGGTTTTTCAACACTAACACAAGTGCGAAAAGTGGTTTTTCAACACTAACACAAGTGCAAAAAGTGGTTTTTCCACACTAATACAAGTGCAAAAGTGGTTTCCTGCACCAACACAAGTGCGAAAAGTGGTTTTTCAACACTAACACAAGTGCGAAAAGTGGTTTCCTACACCAACACAAGTGGGAAAAGTGGATTTTCAACACTAACACAAGTGCGAAAAGTGGTTTTTCAACACTAACACAAGTGCGAAAAGTGGTTTCCTTCACTAACACAAGTGGGAAAAGTGGTTTTTCAACACTAACACAAGTGCGAAAAGTGGTTTTCCCACACTAATACAAGTGCAAAAGTGGTTTCCTGCACCAACACAAGTGCGAAAAGTGGTTTTTCAACACTAACACAAGTGCGAAAAGTGGTTTTTCAACACTAGCACAAGTGCGAAAAGTGGTTTTTCCACACTAATACAAGTGCAAAAGTGGTTTCCTGCACCAACACAAGTGCGAAAAGTGTTTTTTCAACACTAACACAAGTGCGAAAAGTGGTTTTTCCACACTAATACAAGTGCAAAAGTGGTTTCCTGCACCAACACGTGCGAAAAGTGGTTTTTCAACACTAACACAAGTGCGAAAAGTGGTTTTTCAACACTATCACAAGTGCAAAAAGTGTTTTTTCCACACTAATACAAGTGCAAAAGTGGTTTCCTGCACCAACACAAGTGCGAAAAGTTGTTTTTCAACACTAACAGAAGTGCGAAAAGCGGTTTTTCAACACTAACACAAGTGCAAAAAGTGTTTTTTCCACACTAATACAAGTGCAAAAGTGGTTTCCTGCACCAACACAAGTGCGAAAAGTGGTTTTTCAACACTAACACAAGTGCGAAAAGTGGTTTTTCAACACTAACACAAGTGCAAAAAGTGTTTTTTCTACACTAATACAAGTGCAAAAGTGGTTTCCTGCACCAACACAAGTGCGAAAAGTGGTTTTTCAACACTAACACAAGTGCGAAAAGTGGTTTTTCAGCACTAACACAAGTGCGAAAAGTGGTTTTTCAACACTAACACAAATGCGAAAAGTGGTTTTTCCACACTAATACAAGTGCAAAAGTGGTTTCCTGCACCAACACAAGTGCGAAAAGTTGTTTTTCAACACTAACACAAGTGCGAAAAGTGGATTTTCAACACTAACACAAGTGCGAAAAGTGGTTTTTCAACACTAACACAAGTGCGAAAAGTGGTTTTAGAACACTAATACAAGTGCAAAAGTGGTTTCCTGCAACAACACAAGTGCGAAAAGTGGTTTTTCAACACTAACACAAGTGCGAAAAGTGGTTTTTCCACACTAATACAAGTGCAAAAGTGGTTTCCTGCACCAACACAAGCGCGAAAAGTGGTTTTTCAACACTAACACAAGTGCGAAAAGTGGTTTTTCAACACTATCACAAGTGCGAAAAGTGGTTTCCTTCACTAACACAAGTGGGAAAAGTGGTTTTTCAACACTAACACAAGTGCGAAAAGGGGTTTTTCAACACTATCATAAGTGCAAAAAGTGTTTTTCCACACTAATACAAGTGCAAAAGTGGTTTCCTGCACCAACACAAGTACGAAAAGTGGTTTTTCAACACTAACACAAGTGCGAAAAGTGGTTTTTCAACACTAACACAAGTGCGAAAAGTGGTTTTTCAACACTAACACAAGTGCGAAAAGTGGTTTTTCAACACTAACACAAGTGCGAAAAGTGGTTTTTCCACACTAATACACGTGCAAAAGTGGTTTCCTGCACCAACACAAGTGCGAAAAGTGGTTTTTCAACACTAACACAAGTGCGAAAAGTGGTTTTTCAACAATAACACAAGTGCGAAAAGTGGTTTTTCCACACTAATACAAGTGCAAAAATGGTTTCCTGCACCAACACAAGCGCGAAAAGTGGTTTTTCAACACTAACACAAGTGCAAAAAGTGGTTTCCTACACCAACACAAGTGGGAAAAGTGGATTTTCAACACTAACACAAGTGCGAAAAGTGGTTTTTCAACACTAACACAAGTGCGAAAAGTGGTTTCCTTCACCAACACAAGTGCGAAAAGTGGTTTTTCAACACTAACACAAGTGTGAAAAGTGGTTTTTCAACACTAACACAAGTGCGAAAAGTGGTTTTTCAACACTAACACAAGTGCGAAAAGTGGTTTCCTTCACTAACACAAGTGGGAAAAGTGGTTTTTCAACACTAACACAAGTGCGAAAAGTGGTTTTTCCACACTAATACAAGTGCAAAAGTGGTTTCCTGCACCAACACAAGTGCGAAAAGTGGTTTTTCAACAATAACACAAGTGCGAAAAGTGGTTTTTCCACACTAATACATGTGCAAAAGTGGTTTCCTGCACCAACACAAGTGCAAAAAGTGGTTTTTCAACACTAACACAAGTGGGAAAAGTGGATTTTCAACACTAACACAAGTGCGAAAAGTGGTTTTTCAACACTAACACAAGTGCGAAAAGTGGTTTC